>NW_007772706.1:0-4747 GCF_000696425.1 Galeopterus variegatus | reverse complement strand
CGCTTCCCAAGCGGCGCACTGTAGCAGTGCGCCACCGGGCCGGCCCGAAACGTGGGGCTGTAAAGAGGTGATCAGATTGTAGGATCATGCTCTAATGAATGGATTAAAAATGGTGGCCATGGCCACATCCCCCTTCCCCCTTCCTTGTCCTGCCACCCTATCCTCCCTTCCCCTCCCCCTTCCCCTCTCTCCTTCGACCCCAACTGTTCTGCAACATCTTAGAATGTAAAATAATAATAATAATAATAAATTGATTAATTTTTTTAAAATGGTGGTCAGGACATGGCTCTGAGGGCTTTAAAAGGGAAACATGAAGAGTCTCTGCTCTCTCTGCTTCCACCATCTTGCAATGTGAGGGGTCACTGACACCACCACCAGATGCATTCCTTGGACTGTGGATTTCCCAGCCTCAGAAACTGTAAGCAATAAATTTTGTTTTCTTTATAAAATACGCAGCCCATATATTTTATTATAAGTAACAGAAACCTAACAACCTGTTAAAGTGGGCAGGCAGACATGGCTCCATTTTTTTCCAGGTAAGAATTAAGGCTCACAAGGCTAGTGACGTGCTACCTGTGAAGAGGTGGCGCTAGAACTCTGATCTGATTCCTAGCTGAGTACGCGTTCTGCTGATATATACAATGTGGCCTAGAACAATAAGCCCACTTCTTCCAAGTCACAATGAAAACCCTTACAGCTAGGTCATTCAGAGATCACACAACAGCAAAGTGTTGTTCTGATAAGAACCTTCCTGTTCAAAACTGTCCGGCTTCCAGAAGACAAGAACAGACCTTCGATTTAATTTCAGGGTACTGCCTGCCAGTCAAATAACAGAGGGATTTTCTCTTTCATCCAGGCAGCAGATTTGTTGTGCCTACTTTTTCATTAATAACCTTGAGCAAGCCACAGAGAAGGCTTTCTTCCCTCTACCACATTCTGTTGTTGATGAATCTGACATGAATATATGGAAATAACCAGAAAATATTTAAATTTTACACATTTATATAACACACCTTCCTGCTGTGGAAGTTGTAATTTCACAGATATTACTGAATTTAAACCTACAATGTTTTTATCAGGAAGGCCACTAGAACAGCAATGCACACATAGGCAATGGACTGTCTCAAGGTCATGCACAGCAAGACAGTGGTGAAACGCAAAAGCACAGAACCATCTCTTGGGGCAAGACATAGTCCCCCAAGCCATTGAATACATTTCTATTACCTGTATGGGTAAGTTTGACCCGGATATGCGTAAGGGCAGGTTAAGGATGAAACAGACAGTTTGCACTAATTATTTAATTCCTGCAAAGTACATATGCTTTGGTATTGCTCAGTCAGCACCAAGCAGAGCCGTATTTTCATTCCCCATGGGGGAGAAAGACTCAGTGACATGAAGTATGGTCATAGCAACCACCTGCAGCACTGTTCTCCCCTCTCAAAGGACTCTGCTCCCCAGGGGCAGGACGCGCCTTCCCACAGTGAGAATGAGCTAACTAACAGGGAATAGCCTGAAACTCACAAGACAAATCTGTGAAGTGCTTTAGACATTTTTTTCCATTACTGAAGGAAAGGAATAATATGGAGATACATGTGCACTTAATCAAAGTCAACACTATGCAAAAACAATATGAGTTCCTAAAAATCATTTATCATTGAAAATTGGGTAGAACCTCTAAAATTAGTATTCAACCCAATTACAATTATTATTTTCTTCACTTCTTATTCTCTTGTTCTCTTTGAGAACAGACAGGTTTTTCTAGTGAAGCATGGCAAATGGGTACTGGCTATCTGAACTAATCTCCACTACCACTTTATTGCAGTGGGACCTTTGCAGGTTTTTAATCTCTCTGAACCTCAGTTTCCTTTTTTTTTTTTTTTAATGAGACCTCAGTTTCCTCTTCTTCAAAATGGATACCATCTGTTCTTTCTACCTGAAAAGTTGGCAAGGAGATAAATAAGGGAACACACGAAATGTTACTAAGCTCAAACTAGAACCAGGCACTCAACTGCTGGGGAAAAATGCCAACAAGAATCTGCGGTGATGGCAATGGTTCTGGGGTTATAAAAGCAGAAGTCGACCTTCTCCATAAACTGAGGCTTCCCTTACACTATTTTCACACACAATCTGAGTGTCGAAGGCATGGGAGGGAAACTGCCAGTGCAGAGTTCTAAAGGGCTGATCTGACACAGTAGTATATGGATGCTAAATTATGGCTACAAATACATACATATGTGTGTGCACACATGTACATATGTGTACGGGTTTGCATGTGTGGGGGTGAGTTATCTGTAGGTACATATGTACGTGGGTATGTGTACATGTAGACATATGCATGTCTATGCATATGTACGGGGGTGCATATGTGTTGCCTGTGTGTAGGTGTGTGTATATATATACATTTGATTAGGCAGAGACCTGGACAAAAGGCTACAAGTTCTTTCTGGCAACAAATACCTGTATGTCATGAAAAGCAACAAAAAGGAAAAGAAGAGAAGCCAAAGAATATAAACTTTCTTTTAGGTCCATTGCTAAGTTTCCAGTACTGAGCAAAAAGCCCGAATAACTGTGACACTATGATTGGCCCCTATCTGAACACATGCCTGTTGACCTATCTTCTTTTGAGAATCCCTTTTATTTCTCATTATTTCTTTTCCTTGAGCTCTTAAATCTAGTAAGTGACCCTTCTCCTCCTATTTGTGTCTAAGATACCATACCAGAAGCTTTTAGTGTTTTGTAAATTCACACCATGCCTTGTGAATTCTCGTGAATAAAGGCTAACATGCTAGCTCTATAAATGTCAGTGAATCAGAAGTAACTTGTACTACAAACTTTTTTGTAGAATTGGTTCAGTTTGACTCAGTCTTGCATGTTACTCACCATGTGCCTAAGGTTGACAGTGATTTGCACAAATAGCCTATAGTCTGTTTGTACTTCATTTAGTCTCTAACTGTGAGAGGCTACTTAGAGGATAAAGAGCTTGTTGGTAAGGACCCCAGATGCACTATACCACCTTCTGCAATGCAAGGTTTTTCTATTCACTGCCAATTTGTATCAAATTTGAACCGACTGAATTGTCAAAGGACTTCAATCCAGTTTCCTTACCGGGTAATAAAACTCATTTGTTGGTTCAATATTTGCAATGGCGATAACATCCTTAGACTGAAAGTGAATGGATTTCTGCCTGTGGAAAATCAGCCACTTTGCCCATCTGTCTGTATATAAAATGACTTCAAATGGCTCCCGAGGGGACTTTTGGCTCCACCCATGGATACGTCCATTGGCAGCTCTCTGCTCACAAGAAGGTATTGATCTAACCCCAGCCAGGTCTGCATCCAGTTAGTAACAAAGACCAGCAATGCTCCAGGTAGTTGCTGGAGAATATAACCTCAAACTCACTGCTGCTCAATACCAGATTTCCTGAAGGGTTTGTGGCCATCCATTCCTCTGGATACTCTAAATCTCTCCATGGACTAATCAGACCAACACTAGAGTAAATCATACTGGGCCCCAGTAAAACTGTTTTCTCTGATCAGGTGATGTAATTGGCCTACATTGAGATATATGACATAAAACTGCCCTATGTAACTTGTCACTGTATTTACAACAAAGTTATGTTACATACTGTTCCCTCTAAAGGGTCCATGAGAGAAGCCTCTTTCTGCTCTCTGTATTAAGAATATTTCTACTTTTCTTGGGCAACTGGTCTGTTTTCACCTCGGAAAAACTACATATGTTGTTGGTAATGTTTCACATTTTGCATGGTCTGACAATATGCTTAGAATCTAATATGTAGCCTGCTTCCTCTACTGGAATAAAACTTGCTGGCATGCATTTGGAGGACCAACCTTACCCCAAGGCTACATCCGTACCTTGTTTTGCCTTTGCCTTTTTTCAGCTTGCTAATTTCTAATTTATTTTAATATTTATTAATATTTTTATTATTTATTTGTTTTATTTTCCTGTGTTGCATCTTGTTAGACCACTTTTAAACCCTTTACAAAAAAGTAGACATATAAATGCAGAAGAGAAATGAGAAGCCACAGTGAGGCAGTGTCAGTTGGTGGACTGAGCATCACACACAAAATTCTCAGAACTATAATCTTAGGTTTCTCATCAATACACCAGTTTAATGGTCAGGAATAATTCTTAGATCTATAACTAAGAAGCTTAATGTTAAAGCCTGAAGAATAAAAACATACAGACATAATAAATAATGAGGGAATTTCAGAAATCAAGTTATAAAAGATAATATATTACAAAACCCACTGTCAGCCTCTCAACTCTTCAACCTTTCCTGGGAGTCAGTTACAAAGAACATTAATGCTTCCTAAACAACTACTTGATGATAGCATTTCACTGCCATTCAAAAGCATAATACTCCAAATCACCTACCGTGTTTGTGAATAAATGCAAGTCCTTGCAATATCTGATACATGATATTCCTTATAGCAGACTCAGGAAACAACTTATTTCTGTAAGGGGCAGAGAAAAACAAAGTTATAAATCTGGCCTTATGTTTGGAAACAAATCCCATTTTCATGTTCTTTTGGTTATATAGTAAGAACTTAAGAAAACATTTGCTCAAACACTAATTTTCTGACCAGATCGATAATAAATACCAAAGAAAAACAACCATTTGTCCATACAGGGGAGCTACCTTATAAACACTAAGTATATTCAGTTATGTTACAAAGAAGAAAAGATTAAACATTTTATAGTAAACAAAAAAAAATTCCTTCCGGGC
>NW_007772705.1:1452-4748 GCF_000696425.1 Galeopterus variegatus | reverse complement strand
AATACTACTCAGAAATAATAAGGAACAAATTATCAAAACTGGCAACAATTTAGATGAGACTCGGGAATTATGCTGAGTGAAAAAAAGAAGTCATTCTCAAATGATTTCATATTGCATGATTCCTTTTATGTAACACTTTAAATAACAGAATTATGATGATAGAGAACAGATTAGTGGGTGAGAAGAGTTAAGAATGAAGGGCGTGTGTTGGAGGTTGGCTACAAGGGGGAACACAAAGGAGCCTTGTGGGGATGGTGTGGCTATGTATCTTGGTTGTGGTGGAAGTTACATAAAGCTACCCATGTAAGAAACATATATCAAACTGCACATAAACACACACTCAAGCATATACGTGTACATGTGATGTATGTGTAATATAAAATGTGAATGAGTCTATGGATAATACCAATGTTAATTACCTGGTTTCCATATTGTACAATATTTATGTAAATATTAACATTGTGGGAACCTGAGTGAAGGGCACATGGGATGTTTTCATTTATTTCTTTATAACTGGCTGTGAATCTATAATTATTTCAGAATAAAAGGTAAAAAAAAATACTACATGAATCGAAATAACACGTTTCTTTATTCCCACTGATTTATTATATACCACATCAACAAGAAAACTAAATTAAAAGAGATTTTGGCACTATAAGTAAATAAACAGATAGATAGTTATTGCTTCGAATGAGTGGAAATACAGACATGGTGTGGGCTTTAAGTTTGGCTGACCCAACAGCTTAATGTGTCACCAGGGAACTAGTTTGCTTTCATTTATACATTCCACCTTCTTTGAAGACTGTTTCAATCAGCACATTTGAAGCTATCTGCTCCATTGTACATGCCCAGTGGAAGGGAACATACTTCCGCCCTAAGATTCCAATAGGGAACTCAGAGATTCACCCTAACTGGACTGCTTAGGGAAGGGAATCACACATTTTGGTTTCTCAGACCAATCTCATTTCACACTGACCTGAAATTGTTATTATTAGTAACTTTCCTTTTGTACTCTCAAATCTAATAAATGGTATGTATGGTTGCATGGAATGCCTAAATGGAATATGTATTTTGCTCATTAGGCCAGCCATGGTCTACATCTAAACCTGACATTTAGGTCAACCTCCTTTAAGTTTCTGGACCTCATGGGTGAGTTTTGTCTACCCAACTAAACTTCCAGGTATTAATAGGAAGAAGAGATAACTGGTTGCTGAGTTAGCAATTTAAATTTTCCACTAGATATGAACAGTTATATTTTTGATGGGAGATTAACAAATTGGCATTCTGCTTTATACACTCATTTCCGTGAGGCTGATTAATGTGAATCAATACCTGAAAAAATAATTGATTTTTCACTGTGTTGATAGTTTTGGAAACTGAGCCTCTATCACTGATGCTCAGCCACTAGTAAATTTATGAACTTAGTGAACACTCTGAAAGATACCCAGATGAACTTTTCCTAGAGATTCCAACTTTGCTGTTGTATATTTTCTTCATTAATACACATGTGCTTAGATTTGAGGACAGCCCAATTTACTGCTCTTACCTTGGGTTCTTATATATTGATGGAACAAAGTATTTACATGTTTCAGAAAACATACAATCGTTCTTTGTTGCTGGCCTGCCATTATGATACACCTTTTAATCTTTGCAAGATGAATCTTGTAACATACAGTATAATGGCATGTATATTCAGTACAGCAAGAATACATTTTATAAAATTTGTTTTTTAAAATGAAAAAAATAAAAAATAAAAAATACACAGAAGAGCTATTCTCTCTGAATATTTCAAGTGTCATAAGCAAAAAGCTACTAAATTTTTGTATAGAGGATAAAATCGAATATAATAAAAGTAATGCAACAAATACTTTGGATCTTGTAAGCCAAATTGTTCATGGACATTCTAGAAGAACCATATATCATGTTAAAAATTATATTATTTTCCTGTCACAGGGGAAAAATGGATGTTATTAATTATTTGGAGCTATGATTACATTTTTAATATTCCCTTGTGTTGAGTTTTGACACATATTTTTCATCTTTAGGACAAGGTATATCCATTTTGATGGTCAGATGTAAATAATTACATGTTAGATTCAGAACAATTAGAAAAGGTACTGAATATCAGTTCTCTCAGGTTGAAAATACATGGATGCTGCAACTATTTTGCCATCTCTTTTTGGCCCCCTCCTAGTTTTTGTTTCCTTATAGAGCTACAGGTTCATCAACCTACCCTAGAAGCAGAACCATACTGACTGTAAGCTCCCCACTTTTCTTCCTACGAACTTTCTCTTGCCTTGTGAATTCCATCCTCTCCATGCTGTCCTATCTTACTGATCTGTGACCTAGTCTTCACTCTCTAATATCTGTGTCTACTATGCTAAACTGTAGAAACCCAGCTTTGCCACTGAAGAGAGTTCTTGGGAGAACTTGAGATATCTCTGTCATCCAGGGTCATCCAGGAGCAAGCATACTGTAACAGCTTCTCACCTGGAACACACTGCAGGCCAAAGGTTGGACAGTGTGGTCTCTCAACAGAAAAACAAAGAGAGATGTCAGCAATGGGAAACCTTGCACTGTGACTGGGATAGCTAGAATGTGTGAACTTTCTGTGGCCCAAATAGAAGCCATAGAGAGTAGCTAAGGTCAAACTATCTCAAAGTTGTTCTGCCCGATAGGGCAGCCAACTGGGGCAAGAAAACCAAGTGTAAGAGGCTATGCAATGCAATGCCAAGGGCCAAGTGGGGGGTGGGGGTTGTTCTAAGAGTTCAGCTGAATACATTGCTTATATCAAGGAACTATATAACATGGGCATTTTTCAGAATCTCCAAAGAATCTACGTCTGTACCCGACTACAGAGCTAGACTTCAGATGCCTGCCCTGTAAGCAGATTACAATAGCACTAGTGGCATAAGACTGTTACCCTTGTTTGTCTAAAACCCCTTCCCCCTGTCTATCCCTGAAGGAGCCAAAAGCATCAGGGAAGAGGTGGGAAGAAGGGTGAAAAACACAGAGCACACTCTTCTTTTCAGCTGCAAGTCCCAGTAGAGCGGTAAGAGTCATGAAAGGAAGAGGAATTTTTAATTGGGTGTGAGCTTAACATTTTCATTTAGAATGGATAGGAGCTTTTAATGTCTGAAAATGAACTCTAATTATGAAAACCATGTTTATAACAGAAAAGCTACGACATCTTGCCAAGATATCATTAGACACAGGGGAGGAAAATCGAACAGAATATGTTTGAAGGCAGTAGTAGGTTATAAGTAAAGTCATTTGCTGTTTGAACCCCACCAATC
>NW_007772705.1:0-617 GCF_000696425.1 Galeopterus variegatus | reverse complement strand
TATGTTTGAAGGCAGTAGTAGGTTATAAGTAAAGTCATTTGCTGTTTGAACCCCACCAATCTCAGATTGTTTCATTGAAAAAGGAATATTCACACACATACACATAGTATATGAACTGATTTTGTTATGTATTAGATATTTATTATTTATTTATTTATTTATTTTATTTATTTTTGTGTGTGTGTCTTTTTCGTGACCGGTAAGGGGATTGCAACCCTTGGAGTGGTGTCGCCCGCACCGCACTCAGCCAGTGAGTGCACTGGCCAGTCCTATATAGGATCTGAACCTGCGGCGGGAGCGTCGCTGCACTCCCAGCGCTGCACTCTCCCGAGTGCGCCACGGGGTCGGCCCTATTTTTATTTTTTAAATATCGAATCTTACTCTTTATTTTTTTATGTGATCTTCAAATCAGGATAACTAATATATTTATCGTTACACAATGTAATCATTTTTTGTGGCCCTTTACCAATTTTTTGCTAACTTCCCTCCTCTCCCCCTTTCCCGCTACTGGTGGCCTCAGTTCCATTCTCTGCTTTTGCAAGTTCAGCAAATTATTGTGATTATTGTATCTTTTTTCTTTTTATTTTTTTCATTTATTAGTTGTCACTTTTTTTTTT
>NW_007772704.1:0-4749 GCF_000696425.1 Galeopterus variegatus | reverse complement strand
GACTTTGTCTACTGGAAAAGCAATCAGAAAGTGCAAGAATTAAGAAAAACCCATTAGCAGAGCTGAAAAGTTCAAAGATTACAGTTTAGTGATCTCAATGTCCTCATAAAAGCGACACTCTTGATTGGACAGGTAGGGTTTCTGCAAAAATTAGACAAATAATTGGTCATGGTCAAAAATGGCTTACATTTTAAGAAAAGCTATGCATCAAAAGCAACACAAGTAACAACATTTTAGAAGAACAAAGTTCTTTTGGTCATGCATATTCACTGATATAAGATGCAGCTATTTATCAAGAGACTCTAAGTTCAAAACTACATAGCAGAAGGACGTTTGCCAAGGCAATGAGATATTGTGTAGTCACAGAAGCACACTTTCCAAAAGCTAGTTTGTTTGGACTTGGTAATTATAAAACTATTTTGTATTTTCTAATAGCCTATTGATTATGAATAATTAGGTAGGTAGCTTATAAATGTCTATGATGAACAGTAACTTCAGACCTCCTCTGGGAATGATCACAACTTCAAAGGGAACTCCTCAAAAGAAGCCTAAATAGGTAATAAACATCCACAAAAACAACAAAAACAACAAAAAAGCCTGAAAACAAAAGTTTTTATATATAGCTCATGCTTACTCATACTTTTCCTCTGAGAATTAAAATATCCTGATTCCAAGTATTCTCACTTGGGAGAAGTGGAAAACTCAGATGGGCTTGTATGTACATCAGTAAGGGAGAATATTCACTTGGGCAAAGACAGAACTAATTCCCCATGTCCAAAAAATAAATAAATAAATAAATAAATAAATAAATAAATAACAAAATGGCTCATTTTAAAAGATGATTTCTAGACTTAATGGAAAATAGAGGTAGCCAGGAGCCTGCCACATGAGCCTGCCAGGAACACAGCAGGGAGGCTGGGTGGTAGGGAGGACAGCTCAGGTCTGCTTGCCAGTTTAGTGGTGGTAATTAGCCCAGTGGCCAGCTGCATGATGTGGATAAAAGCCATTCCTGTCCTCATCCTTATCCAGATGGTGGAGCTTATGGCTGCCCCACCTGTGGCCTCTGGGAGTACATAATTAAATTTCTGGCTATCCAGGAATGACACTTCATTCAGGAAATTTTCAGTCTCTCCTCCACAATTGAGGCTTTGGGGAATTCTACTTTGGGCTGTTTCTTCACAGTGGTGGAGATGATGGAAGTATAATGAAACCAGCGATCTTTCAGCCCTAATCCTAAAAGGATTGAGAACAGAATTTGTCCCCAGTTGCATCCTTCATAAATAGGACCCTTCCATTAAAGCTCAGGGATAGCGTGTCGGACAGTTCAATGTTTTTCAACAAATTGTTGTCAGACATGTTGGTATGTAAATAGTTGTTGCTACTTCTGTTATATGGCAACTGCACAGCTGCCTTACTTAAAGGTGCTACAAGTTTTCATTCTTCCTTGGAAGAGGTGATAACAGAATCTTTGCAGCATGGCTCAGAAGTACCTTTGTTTTGTAGGTCTGCCAAGCTCTCATACATACGCCCCTAAACCATGGCCTCTGCCAATAGCGGCTCCATTTCCCCACGACTTTTAGTCAATGGGATTGCTCCATCATGAAGCAGTTGAATATCTTACCTGAGTGATCCCTGCATTGCTTATTTACATTATAGAATGCATTTCTTGCAGTGTCGAAGCATAATCTATATCTAATACTGAACAGTATCATTGCAAACTGCCCAAAAATATACCCATCGATGAGTTCATCAAGTATCGGATAATTCAGTAATTAACATTTTAAATGCTTTGTACTTAATAATCCTCAGTGGTTTGTTAAATAGGTGTTTGAAAATGTTCTAATCAGATCGGAAAAAATTGGTTGGTGTTTTTGAATGACTGAGAAACAAGTTATTATTATTATGTTTTTTATTATTTTTATTAATGAAATATCCAACATGTTCTCAGGAGCCAATCAAATATGGATAATGAAGAAAGCCGATTGTTTAACCAGGTCTCTTTTCTCTAAAGACATTTAATAATCATTTCCCATTTTAACTGACAGGCCATGATTAGGTGAATTTGTTTATTGTTTATTCTATTATTAGTCCTAAAAGTATTTGCTTTAATTAATTATAAAAGGCATACTTAACTGGACCATTAACAAGACTGTGATTTATAGTAATGCTTCTTTCTATATTAAATAGGGATAATTTCAGCAAGTAAGCACAGGATTAGCTCTGAGTTTCCATTTAGCCAAAGTGACAAGAAAAACAATATATGTAACATGATTTTTACTGTTTGGTGAATTGAAACATATCAGTATAGGGCTGTAGCAAATTTATTTCCTGACATTATACTCATTTACAGTGAATTAAATTAACACACAATGCTTTTTTAAAAATATTGTACAAACTACCACAATTCCACTACACCATTGCTACTAAAATAGGTGATCATTCAATGAGAAGAATGATATTGCTACTCAGTTTTCCACGGAAACTATGGAATGAAGAAGCAGTTTATAGTTAAAAGGTGATTAATTTCAGTAAAGCGGATTTCTTCAAAACACATTGTATCAAAAAAATGGCTTAAGGAGATTTTTCCTTATTTGTTTTTTTTCCCAGTAATAAGGAGAACATGGTCAGCTAGGACGATAAGCTTATTTTTGACTCTGCCATTTTGACATGGCAATATTGCATTCAAGACAAGTTATAGTTTTCAGTGTTTCATTGTTATATATTTACATCAATAAACCCACCACATTTACTAAAGATGCAATACTGTTTTCCTAGAAACCAACAAAAGCAATGTGTTTATGATATTGAAAATGTCATAAGCCCTGTTAAAGTAAGCATCAGCAGGCATCATTTCTTCAGTGACATGGATGTTACTAAAGCATGAGAAAGCCATCTATAAGAAAGACCAGTCTGAATTACTAAGTAGAGTGATATGAATAGCGTTTCCTGAGAAAGAATACATAGTAGGTCAAAGGGGCTAGAACAAGGGGCTGTCTAGTTTAGTCCTCTCGGGAAGTGGGTTTAATGACCTAAATAATATCGAGCAGTAATTGGCATACTTAGTGCTGTGGATTGATTGAATTGTGTCCCCCAAATTTCATATATTAGAATTTTAATCCCCATTGTAACTGTTGAGGGTGAGAAATCCTATTATGGTAATTGAAAGGTGGGGCCTCGAAGGGGTGATTAGGTTGTAGGATCCCGCTGTACTGAATGAACTAAAAACGGTTGTCATGGGAATGGTTTGGAGGGCTTTACAAAGAGAATGAATGAGGAGGTTGGTCTCCTCTCTCTGCTCCACTATTTTCACAATGTGATACCCTGCTGTCACTGGCGCCACCATGAAGGCTCTCACCAGATGTGTTCCCTAGACTTAGAACTTGCCATCCTCAGAAACTGTAAGCAATAAATTTCATTTTCTTATGAATTACCCAGTTTTGTTTATTTTGTTATAAGCAACAGAAACAGACTAATACACTTAGCTATTTGTATAAATATATGCTTTTGAAGTTCTGAAGGGCACTAGAGCAGCCTGTTTACTTAACTAACTTAAAGATTCTCTTGAGTCTCGTTTATACCACTAACTTACACTCTCTATGTAAAAAAGAATTTTATATCTAAAGATACATGACCCTTGGCCACACATCCCACATAGTGAATCCAGAATCAATGAATTACCATAATGAAAATAGCAGGAAAATTAAGAAAAACAGAAAATAAAGATAAGTTTTGTTCCAAAGTAGAGCATGTTTGTTCTCTATAAACAGATCCCTTAGAGCCTGTTGAGCTTTGTGAAAAGAAAATTACATAAAGTATTCTTCATGAAACATCCAGCAAGGCATTTTTGAGTACATTTTATTTACACTGGCATAGCAGCACCTAGGGTGGCATACATTTTCATATTTTCTCCTATCGTATTGAACCATATGTTTTGTACTAGACCTTAGAGAACCGGTAGCCTGGATAACCAGGCTTTGCTGTAGAATCATGGTTTGTGACAACACCACAGTGTGAAAAGGCATCCAGAGAGACATAATCAAGCTCTTCATCAAGCTTATTCCCAGAAGATAAAGATTTTTCAACCCAGTAAGTATCCAGGTGCCCACAAATCCTGAAATCCTAAAAACTCTGGCCAGTTGATTTACTTTTGTGGTCTGTTGTCGAAAAATGTGTTGATTCACATTAATGGCTTGATGATAGGGGGAATGGAGGAGGAGAAGGTGTCAGGGTGAATAGGGCTTGATGTGTTTGTGCTCTAATCAGTGTCACTCAATCAGAGTGTGTGGCACAATTAGCATCTTATTATGGTGTTTGCTTTTTCTCTTTCTGTACTGCATAATTTAGCACTTTATTATACCATTTTATGCTCTTTAGCTGCTTCATGTGGCACTCATTTGTTTGGAAGTCACTTCTCAGAAAAACTGAAAAAGAATACTCCAGCTGAGAAAGAGAAAATATCTACAAAAAAAAAAAAACCTCTGAAAACCAAGACCTCATTCATAGCTACACATTCCAACTTTATACATATATCTACCAAGTTTGCTTTGTCTGTTCATAACAGGAAACTTAGAATTTGTCCATAACCTAGAATGTGTTATATGAGGCAACTGGAAAGGGCCAGAATGAGAGTACCAAAGAATAACAGCTAACAGCATGGGAAGAGAAAAATAAGCTATCAAATTCAGGTGGAAGAACTTCAAAGGCATAACATTTTCCTGAGGTCACATTCTCAAGAAACAGATTCTGAAG
>NW_007772703.1:1179-4749 GCF_000696425.1 Galeopterus variegatus | reverse complement strand
CTGTTGAGAGTTGCTGGGGCTCTCAGAGTTTTAGTAACAGAAGGATTTTTATGATTAGTCACCTATCTAGTTATAATAACCATCATAATAAAAATACCAACAATGCCCAACACTTACCGCGAGCTTACTCTACACCAGGCACTTTGTAGGAGCTAAGCAGGTAATGCTCAACACAAAAATCCCCATTTTACAGGTGATACCATTAAGGCTTACCATTAGAGAGCATAAGTAACTTGGGGGTCCCACAGTAAAGAACTAGGAATTGCACCCAAAGCTAATTGATTCTAAAGCCCAATCTCAGCCATTAGATGACAGCACTCGGCAGAATTAGGATAAGAATGTAAATCTTTTATACCAAATACTATACTCTTTCTAAGACCTCCTTTTGAATAATATATCATGCTCTCAGTCTATGGGATGAGAATGAAGAATTTACAATTTCCCTGGGTCTGAGACCAAAAGCATTTTGTCTCTTCACAAAGTGAGTGCACAGAGAAAGTGCCCATAAAGCGGCTGACTGCCTGTACTCAAGCCATGCTGAAAACCTGGGGACTCAGACGGTTCCAAGGCAGAGCATGTGAGCACGGTACAGTCCTCCTTGCTGGCAGGTACATGTTGGTAGCTGTAGTGACTCCTGAGGAGTAGTCAGAGGTCACAGCCTTCTTTTCAATTAGATCATCCCTGGCCTGCCAGCTCTTGGTACCACTGCAGTTCAGACAGACGGTGCCTGTCTGTGGGCAGGATGTTTAGAGCAGCCCCATCGGGTACTCCTATCAGCCTCTGGTGAGGCCAGAGAATAACAAGCACCAGGCATCCCATCACCTTAATGGGGCCTCAGGATGAGTCACTGTTTAGTCACTGCAGTCCTTGCTGTGTAGCATTCAGGAGAAGACAGGAGAATCTCTGAACCCACAATTAATGTCCCCACAGTTCCAATCTAAAGCACCCACGATTAATGTCCCCACAGTTCCAATATCAAGTGGGAGCTATCACCAACTCACATCTCCATTTCAGAAGAAATGGTGTTCTATTGGGCTGGTTAGCATACCATTTCAGCTGCTGAAACAGAAGCCAAGGTAAGAGTGACTTTAATAAGCTAGTTTATTCTTATCTCACATAAGAATCCATACAGAGCAGTTCAGGGCTCTTTAGGGCTTCATGGTGTCAGGGAACCAAGTGCCTTAAATCTAGAGCTTTGGCGCCTTCAACATGCAGATCCTAACTCATGGTACACAGTGGCTGCTCCAGCTCCTTCCTTCATGTTTATATTCCAACAGCAGAAATGGAGAGGAGGGGAAGTTGAAGGGGAGAACATACCTGTTCCTTTACTACCTCAAAAAAGAATTAACACAGACTTCCCACGCACATGCCATTGGGCAGAACTTAGTCAAGCAGTCAAAATAGCCACATGGGATACTAGGAAATCCAGTCTTCTGCTGGGAAGCCATGCACTTTGGTAAATCTTAAGAATTCTATTCTTAAAAGGGGGGCAGGGGGATAATATTAGAGAAAACTAGCATTCTCTGATACAAGCTTCCCCTTTTTATTTTATTTGTTTAATTTTTAAATTGTACATATTTAAGCAAATATTTATAAATACCCTTCTCCCAGGCATGGAACACCCTTCCATCATCCCCAAGAGATGCAGCCCAAAGTCATGCCGTTTCTGCACGTAGCTCAAATTGAGTAACTCTGGATATTGCACAGTTCCCTCCAGTAAGTCTGATATGGATGGCCAAAGTCAAAGCCATCTGCAAGCCATTGCCCTCATAGCAGCATGGTTGAATAGAGTCAGGACAACTGCAATCGAAACTCCCATGCAGAAAAGGGATGAATGACAAAGATGGCAGTTCCTTGTGCATGGAAATCTTCACTCCCGCTTGAGTGAAACAAGATTCTCGGATAGCCTATCTGGGAGCTCCTGATTTTTCAGGAGAAACATCCTGGTCTGGTATCCTCCATGGACTCATATGAAACAAATACTTGACAGCGTTTCTCTCTCAGGGGCTTCACTGGTTTGGTGTTTAGTTCTGGTGGTGCACATAGAAAGTCTGGGGTTACATTAGGGGTTGAATAATCGCAGACTTTTGCTGACCAGAATTGCAGTTTCTCTGAAAATACGATTTCCTCAAAAACTTAAAGATGCATTTGCTTCCCAATACTTTCAAAGTGTAAGTGATTACAACCAAAAGTCTCTTCTAGATGTATTTTTGTGGATGAAAATTCTCGTGTTTATTCATTGGCCTCTATGCTCCTCCTGATCCCTTCTTCCCTGTTCCTTACGATGACTTCCTTGAGGCCATTTGAAGCAAAAGCCTTGGATGGAAATGCAATGCTCCTACAGGAATCTGATTTTGCAGTAGGGATGGTTCCCACTGTCTGGCCAAAGGCACTTAAGGAGGCAGACACCTGAGACAGGCTTGGGGCCACTGTACAGCTTTTGCTGTTGTTACTTCCTTATCCACTTGAATTCGTCTCTTTGGTGATCTTTTAAACCGCAGGAAGACTCATTCAATACACACCAACACCCTAAGTTTTTCCACCTGGTTCTGCCAGAGTCACGTGCTCTGTTGGCATGAAGCCTGCCTTCTGAGATGTTGCCAGTGCTGGTTTTACCAAATGTTACTCCATGCCATACCAAGTAGCCCCAAATTTCTAGTAAGCAAAATCTGTGTCTTGGCCACCCAATGCCAACAGTGAAGCACGTGACTCATATTTCATGTCTTATTATAGTAGCACGCCATGTCCAAATTCCAAATTCTGTATTTGTGAGGATACCTGCTCAGCTGCTCTGCAAGAGCTACAATAACAGTGTATTAAACAAAATAGTTGAGTCCTCTCTGGGGGACAGTCTGGGTTTACGTAGACCAGGGCTGCTATAGCAGCTCAGTACTGTCAGAGGCCAGGCTCCTCTAATTGCTTTGAATCCTCAACGGGTCGCTCCCACATGTGGTCTGATGTGGCTGCCTCATTTGTTGTTGTACTGCAACCACCAGAAAGGGGAAAGGCCATGGAGGAGATATGACCTTAATTTGGGGATATAACATGAAATGGGCATGCCTCACCCCTACTCACACCTCATTATGCCAGAAGTAAGCCAAGTGGCCACCCCAGTTTTGAGGGATGTTAGGAAAAAGGAGTCTTCAGCTAGATAAGCATATGGACTCTGGGGTTCTAGAACTAAAGAATGAATGGGAAAAGGGATTCCAGGGACGATCCATAATCTTCAGAGGGCCAATTGATTCTAAAATTGGATAAACTTTAAGAAAGCTTTTCATTAAACTACCCAACTATATGCCTCAAAGTTAAGTAAAAAGCAAAGCAGATGGAGTTGGTGAATTCAGTATTTGCAATTTACAGTACTTTCCTCTCCATGCACATGGTTTGGAAATGATTTGAACTCCACACAGAGAAAGCTTAAAATCCACAGCCAAAATAAGACAAAATTTCTTAGAAACACATCGATTCTCCAACACCAACAAGTCTTGAAGGTAGAGTTGTCAATTCTGGGATAGTGACAGGCTGAAGGTATAGTCAGTATGTTAAAAAGAAGAGGAGAGGGTAAATTCT
>NW_007772703.1:0-560 GCF_000696425.1 Galeopterus variegatus | reverse complement strand
GGATAGTGACAGGCTGAAGGTATAGTCAGTATGTTAAAAAGAAGAGGAGAGGGTAAATTCTGCTTCAATAAAAGTAAGCGTACCTTTATCAGAGTCGACAGAGATCATTAAAATGTGAAAGCAGGAACCCGATATATTGATGATACCTCTAGAACTTGGCCTTACAACCACAAGCTGTTCAGTGGAGTATGTTTTTTCCTGTCTCATGCAATGAAATTCAATCTCGTATAAGTTTTTATTTGTTCAGAGTGATAGATAATCCTCCTAAAGTATGGTTTAAATCAATATTCTATTCCCCAAGTTAACTGAAACTGTGGGTTTATTTAATGAATAGGTATACACCCAACTTTATAATCACACAGCCACATAAAAAAAAAATGGGGAGGTGTACCCAGAATAGGACTTCATTTTGCTGGATGCTCTTGATTGAGTTGTTAATACAGAAAAAAATAACATATGAATATATCCCACATTGCTTAATGGAATTTCTTACATTGCCTGTTAGCAGGCTGGCTTTATGAGCTAGCATGGAAACTGGAGTCCTGAGGAGCTTTAAAAAA
>NW_007772702.1:0-4749 GCF_000696425.1 Galeopterus variegatus | reverse complement strand
CATGAGCTAACCGGCCATCCCTATATGGGATTCGTACCCGGGGCCTTGGTGTTATCACTGCACTCTCCCGAGTGAGCCACAGGCCGGCCCAATATTGAGTTACTTTTGAAAGACTGTGCTCTTTCTTCAAGGTATGACTGTTCACAAAGTATCCGCTTAAAAAATTTTTTTAGTGCTGACCTGTCTTTCCTAAGTGTGTGAGGTGATCACAGATAACATGCAGAGTTAAACTATTTTCTCTTTGGAAGGATGGGTGTCCCAGTGGTGTGTTTACAGTTTTGTCTTCTCCATGTGTTGTTCTTTTAGGGCATGCACCTTTCTTAGTCAGGAAACTAACTGAAACATGGACTGCCAATTTTGTTATCCATATTTTTTTCCTCTATATTTTTAATTTGTTGGGAAAGAGTTGCTACTTTTATGATAATTGAAGTTATTACAACCATTAGTACAATATTTCAAGAAACTTTTTAAAGAAAAATTAACCATAGTATAGTTCAGCTAAACAGAAATAAATAATAAAAAGATTTTGAAGGACTCTTGAAAGTTTTGTGCTTGATAACCTGTTAGATATGAATATTCCCTTTAAGTAGGGAAATATATCAGGATTTGATTATTTTTTCTTTAAAACGGCTTTATTGAGATATATTTTGATACCACAAAAATTTTCCATTGTGGAAGCATGCTGTTTGATAATTTTTAGTAAATTTATGCAGTTGAACACTTATCATCCCAATCCAGTTTGGTTTTTGGTTAAAATTTTTTTTGGAAATACTTACCAGATTCACAGGAAGTTGCAAAAAAGTCTAGGGAAGTTTTCTGTACCCTTTGCCTAGTCCCCCCAATGGGAACATCTTGCTTAGCTCTAGTTCAAGAGAAAAACCGGGAAACTGGCATAGGTACAACCCACAGAGCTTATTCAAGTTTCATGAGCATATGCATTCATTTGTGTGTGTGTGTGTGTGTGTGCATGCGTAGTTCTGTGCAATTTTATGACATTTGTAGATTCATGTAACCACCCCCACACTCAAGATGCAGAATTGTTCCATCACCACAAGGTTCTCTTGTGCTACCCCTTTATTTTCAAATATATGTATTCTGTGTGGGTACATACATTTATGTGTATACACTTTTAGCCACACCCACCCCATTCCCTATGCCTAGCCCTGGCAATCACTAATGTGTTCTCCATCTCTCTAATTTTGTTATTTCAAGAATGTCATGAAAATAGAATCCTATAGTAAATAGTCTTTGAGATTGACTTTTTTACTCAGATCCATCCAAGTTGTTGCATGTATCAATAGTTTGTTCCTTTTTATTGCTGCATAGTACTCCGTTGTATGGATATATTAAAATTTGTTTAACCATTCCCACATCAAAAGACATTTGGATTGTTTCTTGTTTTTTTTGCTATTACTAGTAAAGGTGCTGTGAACATCCTTGTATGGGTTTTTGTGTGAATGTATGTTTTTATTTCTCTGGGATAAATGCCAAAGAGTATAATTACTGGGTCTTATAGTATGTGTTTTGTACAGATTTGCCAAATTGTGTTCCAAAGTGGCTGTACCATTTTACATTCCCACTAGCAACGTATGAGTGATCCACTTTCTTCACCTCCTAATTGGCATTTGGTGTTATCACCATTTTTTATTTTATCCATTCTGATAGGTAGGTTGTGATTTTAATTTGCATTTCCTAGTGGCTAATGATATTGAACATCTTTTCTCAATGTGCTTACTTGCCACGTGTGTATCCTGTGTTGTGAAATGTCTGTTCATGTCTTTTGCCCATGTTGTAATTGAATTTTGGGTTTTTTTTTTGCTTTTGAGTTTGAGTTCTTGATATATTCTAGATACCAGTCCTCTTTTGGATATGGTTTGCAGATATTTTCTCCTAGTCTGTAGTTAGTCTTTTCATCTTCTTCACAGATTCTTTCACAGAGCAAAAGTTTTTAATTTTGATGAAGTCCTGTTTATTGATTTTCCTTTATACTGTTGGTGTTACATCTAAGAACTTTTCGCCTAGCCCTAGGTCCCAAAGATTTCCTCATGTTTTTCTTTCTAACAGTTTTATAATTTTACATTTTACATTTAAGCCTATAATCTATTTTGAGTTAAGTTTTGTATAAGGTGTGAGGGTTAGGTCCAAGGTAATCTTTTTTTTTTTCATTGAATTGATTTTGTACCTTTGTCAAAAATCAGGTGGGCATATTGGCCTGTGTCTGTTCTGGTTGATCTGTTCCTCCACCACTACCACACTGTCTTGATTACTGTAGCTACATAGTAAGCTTTAACATTGGATAAAGTGATTCTTCCCATTTAATTCCTCTATTTCAAAATTGTCTTAACTGTTCTAGATCCTTTGCTTTTTTACATAAATTTTAAAATAAGCTTGTCTATCTCTACAAAACCTTTGCTGGGATTTTGATAGCAATTGTGGTATATTTATAGATTAATTTCTGGAGAATTGATATTTTATATGTTGAATCTTTCAGTTCATAAACACAGCTTGTCTCTTCGTTTATTTAAGTTGTCTTTAATTTCTTTTATCAGCAGTTAGTAATTTTCAGCATACAGATCATGTATAGGTTGTGTTAGATTTTTACCTATTTTATATTTTGGGAGTAATTGTAAATGATATTATGTTTTTAATTTTGGTTTCCACTTTTTTGTTTTTAGTGTATAGAAATGTGATTGTTTCTCGTGTGTTTATCTTGTATTTTGTGACCTTGATGAACTCACTTATGAATTTTAGAAGTCCTTTTGTAGATTCCTTGAAATTTTGTACATAGATAATCTTATCATCTACACACAGGGACAGTTCTAGTTCTTCCTTTTGCTCTGTATAGCTTTTATTTCTTTCTCTTGCCTTATTGCACTGTCTGGAAATTCTAGAACTAGGTTGAATAAGAGTGGTGAGAGTGGACTTCCTCTCTTCTTTCCTGATATCAGGGGAAAGCATTCAGTCTTTCAGTATTAAGTATGATTTTAGTGTAGGTTTTTTGTAGATGCTTATTATAAAATTGAAGAAGTTCCCCTCTATTCCTAGTTCACTGAGAATTTTTTTTATCATAATTGAGTGCTGGATTTTGTCCAACCAATTTTTAGAACATTCCTATCACTTACATGTTTGCAATTAGTCCCTGCTCTCTCACCCAGCCCCAGGCAACCACTTTCTCTCTAGATTTGCCTTTTCTGAGTGTTTTGTAGAAATGGAATCATACAATTTGTTGTCTTTTGTGTCTGGTATAATGTTTTGAAGATTCATTCATGTTATAGCATACATCAGTTGTTCCTTTCTATCGCAAATAATATTCCATTGAATGGGTATATCATATTTGTCCATTCACCACTCAATGGACATTCTATTGTTTCCATGTTTTTTGACCTTTATGAATAGTGCCACTATGAACATTGATGTACAAGTGGTTATGTAGCCATATGTTTTAGTTTTTCTTGGGGAGATACTTAGGAGTGAATTTGTGGGTTCTGCAGTGAACATACGAGAGTACTTCAAGAAGTTCGTGGAAAAATTTGTATTATCTTTTAATTCTATTTTCCATGAAGTTTTTTTTTTTTTTGTCTTTTGTCTTTTTCCGTGTCCGGCCACGGATCGCAACCCTCAGTGTCGCCCCTGTACCGGACCGGGGACCGGCAACGGGATCGCAACCCTCGGTGTTGCTCCCGCGCCTCGCTCAGCCAGTGAGCGGGAACCGGTCTGTATGTGGGATCCGAACCCTCGGGCGGGAGCGCCGCCGCGCTTCCCAAGCGGCGCACTATCCAGTGCGCCACCGGGCCGGCCCTTCCATGAAGTTTTTGAAGTATTTTTGTATGATTAGCTTTCTGAGAAATTGCCAAACTGTTTTCCAAAGTTAGTGTACCATTCTACATTCCACCCAGTAGTGTACGAGAGTCCCACTTTTTCCACATTCTTGTGAACACTTGCTGTTCTTGGTCCTTTGAATTATAGCTATTAGAGTGGGTGTGTAATGATACCTCATTGTGTTTTTAATTTGCATTTTGCACATGACTAATTCTGTTGAACATCTTTTTGTGTATTTATTATTTATTCTCATTTTCTCTTTGGTTAAATGTTTTTAAAATTCTTTTGCCAATTTTTAATTGGGTTGTTTGTTTATTACTGCATTATATGAGTTTGTTGTATAATCTAGCTATTAGTCCCTTTTCAGATATATAATTTGGAAATAGTTCTCTTAGTCTGTGGTTTGTCTTTTCACTTAGTGGTGTCTTTTGAAGAATAAAAATTTTAAGTTTTGATGAAGTTTAATTTATTACTATTTTTTAATGTATCATGATTTTGTTGTGATGTCTAAGAAGTATTGGCTAACACATGGTCACAAATTTTCTTTGAGAAGTTTTACATTTAGGTCATGCTTCATTTTGAATTAATGTTTTTTGTGTGTTTTAGCATTATTTGTTTAAAGTCGTTTTAACATTATTTGTTAAAATCAATATCCTTTTGAGGTGGTGGCGGCGGCCATGGTGGCGGTTGGTGACTGTGGGGGTGGGGAAGCAGGGGAGGAAAGAAAAGGGAGAGGAGGAAGAGGCTTGGGCTCGCGCCACTGAAGGACTAAGAGACTGATTGATTCAAGAAGATATGAGACAGTGCAGCCGGACCTGAGTCTGCCAGAGTGCATGGAATAGGGAGAAGTCCAGCATGGGAGGTGGAAACTCAGCAGAGACCACACACCCTGCGGTACCACCCCATGATCCAGCAGCCTGGCAGAGTCCA
>NW_007772701.1:0-4750 GCF_000696425.1 Galeopterus variegatus | reverse complement strand
AAAAATAGAATCAAAAGATAATATGGATCTTTCTGTGAACTTTTTGAAGTACCCTTGTATATATGCATTGAAAAAAAAAAGCTGAACGAAAGTATACCAAAATATCGAAAGAGTTTATTGCTAGTTGTGGGTAGTTTTAATTTTTTTTTTTCTTTTTCATTTCCCCCCCCCAAATTTCTGCAGTGAATATGTATTTTTAAGGTCCTATTTTGTGAGTTAATTTGTGTGTGTGCATCTGTGTGTGTGTGAGTATAGCCTTAAGTCTGTATTTGGAATATAGTAAATATGATAAAGTGTCAACAATTTTAATAATAAAAATGTAAGCCCTAACTCCGTAAGTATAAAATTAAAAATTAAGTGAATGTGGGCCGGCCCGGTGGCGCACTGCTACAGTGCGCCGCTTGGGAAGCGCGGCAGCGCTCCCGCCGAGGGTTCGGATCCCACATACAGACTGGCCGCTCACTGTCTGAGCGAGGTGCGGGAGCAACACCGAGGGTTGCGATCCCTTGCCGGTCCCGGTCCGGTACGGGTGCGACACTGAGGGTTGCAATCCGTTGCCGGTCCCGAAAAAAAGACAAAAAGGAAAAAAAAAAAATTAAGTGAATGTGAAGAATATGTCACATGGGAATATGGGAAACTTGGAGCAAGTTTTTAAAACCATCTTTGAGGTGCTGAGGCATGAATTGGGCCACCTTTTGTTCTCCTTACCACTTATATTTAACCTCATGGTAATTTAATGTAGGAACTTAGACACATATATTATAGCAAATATTTATTCATTCTTTCATTCAGCAAATATTCATGAGTACACATGGATATATCATAAATACACAACTATACACTCTTGAGTTTGCAAGGGTGACCAAAACAGTCCAAGTCTTCTACCTCAAATGTATGTACATAAAAGTTAAAAAAGATGTATATGGGAGTTTTCTTTTTTGCTTGTATTATTAGCAAAATCATGTGACTGATTATTATACTGAAAACCTTTGTCTGTTCTGGGTAATTATGAAAGCCTTGTAGAAAATTACAAATTAACCGTAATGTTCTTTTGAAGTCATAGGGCACTGTTCTCCCGCTTTTTAAATTAATTCTATATGTTCCAGAGCCTTTGCTCTTGAAGTGGCCTAATATTTGTCCATATTATTTGCCTTTTATTTATAACTGCTGTAATGAAGTGTTATTGGTATATGCTTTTACTCCAGTTGCTGTGGTTTCTAGTGATTTTGTTATGCTGTTGTGTGTTAAGAGAACAGAAAAAGGAGCACGTTCACCAGTAAGTTCTAGTTCTGTCTCCACTTAAAGGCAACCGTGGGAATCGGGAAGTTGTTTATTCCTATTCCTCTTATCACTTCACAGTCAAGATTGCTGAAATGTTCTCAGCTATCAGTGAACCACTTGATGAGTCCCAATGATATTTCTTATAGTGCAGGGTTTTCAACACAGACGAGTTCAATGTGGGGCTATAGCTGTTGATTCATGACTTTCATATTTCTGTGCAGGAAGAAACAAGACTTGTTGACTTTGCTTTTCTCCCTGCAGGGTTTCCCAGTTGTGCTGTGTGAACTTTTTCCAGCCACTACTTCTAAAATTTTCTATTTTCATTCATTTTAGTGTAGCTTATATGGAGACTTACTATTAATGCACTTCTGCCATTTTTCAGTGAAGGCAAGATAATTGTAATGATAGAGAAAGTAGCAGGATTACTACGTCTTCAGCCATGGCTTTTTGGCTTTGGAGATTTTAATATTTCATGCTATTGCAAAGAAAAAAATTTCCTTGAAGGAAATTATTAAGACAACAGCAGGCAAGTCTGTGCACATCTTCTGCAGGCGTGCAGACAGATGCCGTCACTGCTGTTGCTGACCTGCTGGTGAGTATTTAAGGCATCTGTCTCCACTTGCATCAACACCTTTCTCAGTCAATTCACAATGTGGTGTGAACTAAGTTTACTGGGTTGACTGTGTAAACATGAAGGCCATGTAAGGTATGGATTCATCTCTTCCAAAAGGGCTCCCAGGTGTCATACACCTGCCGGGTGTGTGTGGACATCTTTCTGTGGCAATAGGAATGCGTAAGGTTCCTAGACATTTATTCTTGTAGTGTCTATAACTGGGATGGTAAATGCCATTTGAGTGCCTGCAGTGCACCAGCCCTTGGGCAGCACTGTGCATACACTAGGTGCCAACTCTGTGACTGAAATGTCTTGTAAGATAGATATTATTATCTCAGTTTAACAGAAAGAGCATACTGAGGTTGAGAGAAGTTAATGACTTTTCTCAGTACAGTGGTAAATAGCGGGATGAGGATTGGTGTGCTGGTCTGTATGACTGTGAAACTCACGTTCTTTTCTCTACACTGTACACTGCATCCCCAAAGTAAAAGCTAGCTGACTTACTCTTAGTTCTTTAAAATTAGAAATTGAGGTTGCGGGCCGAGCCCGTGGCTCACTCGGGAGAGTGCGGTGCTGGGAGCACAGCAGCACTCCCGCCGCGGGTTCGGATCCTATATAGGGATGGCCAGTGCGGTCACTGGCTGAGTGCGGTGCGGCCGGTCTCAAAAAGGACAAAAAAAAAGAAAAAAAAAAAAAAAGAAATTGAGGTTGCTACAAGGGGGGGGAAGAAATTAACCTTGAGGTTATACCATATTCGGGGGGGGGGGGGGGGGGGGGCCACGGCGGCCCCCCCGCCGCGGGTTCGGATCCTATATAGGGATGGCCAGTGCGGTCACTGGCTGAGTGCGGTGCGGCCGGTCTCAAAAAGGACAAAAAAAAAGAAAAAAAAAAAAAAAGAAATTGAGGTTGCTACAAGGGGGGGGAAGAAATTAACCTTGAGGTTATACCATATTCAAAAGTGCCATAATCTTTTTTTTTTTTTTTCGCTCATTTTTATCTCTCTGTATCTATAGAAGGTTTTGGTAGAAGAGGCTTTATGATAGGTTCAGTTGGTGTTGAGGACATATGCTATATGAAATTGCTATAATTTTTAAATTTAAAATTACTTTTAACTTCAGAAAAAGGCAATATTTAAAAGCTTAGACTCCAGAGTAAAATCTTAATGTACATTCCAACTCTGACACTTACTGACTCTGTGCCCCTCTTAACCTCTGTGTGCCTCTGTTCAATCAGACATAAGAAATTTAACAGTGATTGCTCAAAAGCTTGTTGTGACAATGGAATGAAATAATCCATGTAAAGCATAGAGACGGGCTATAGAAAGCACAAAATATTAACTGCCTTCATCATCATCAACAACACTATCCTATAGAGGTTACTAGTATCACTGAAATAGTGTTGCTATGTTAAAATTAGCTACAACTAGAAGAGAGACGAGCCTAATAGCCAAAAGCTTAAAGAAAATAACTTTCAAAGTTTCTAAATTATTTGGCATATTTTTCTTTGAAAATATTTTGTATAATTTATAAATATAAAAATGCATAGATAAGATAGTTAGATGAACAGTTTCAGTGGAGTTAACATTCAGAGAGCAATGATCCAATTCTCTTTATTACTCTCCTAAATTTGTATGAAAAGTGAGTCTATGCAGAAATTTGCAGCCAGAGCCTAAAATATTTCCAGCAGCTCCTTCATATCTTTGAAATGAAGTTGAAGTAAGTAAATGACAAAAAACCTGTTCAGCAGATATTCTGGACTCTCACTTTGAGAGTCATATTCCTCTCTGCATGAGTTGCACTGAACCATTCAGCTGTTAAGTGTTTCATTGTCTGTCTGTTTACCCACATCTTTGATACTGAGTATACTAGACTACATGGCAGACTTACACTTGCTGCCCAGGAGCTACTGAGATCAGTGAATGCTAACCTAGGGAACGTACTTCTACCAAATTAAAGAATACAGTGAAATAAGTGTTCTCAACTCCTGGTTTTAAGCTGAATATGCATCTGTTCCCTCTGAGCAGGGAAAGCAACGGTTGGGTAAGTATTTCCATTTTGTCTGTGTGTTCTAAGTTTCTTAAAAAACTAACCTGGAAATTAAGTTATAATTTTAGTATTTGAGAGGAAACTCGATTTTAAAAGAATAATTAATGGGTTTATGTAACACTTTATTTAACTTGCTTATATAACGGGTTCAGCACCTGAAGTTAGTGGCATGTGTTTCCAAGTCACTATGAAAGAAAATGAAAATAGCTATCTCATGAAGAAAAGTACAAAAAATTACAGCACAAATTATGATCTTAAAGAAAACCTTGTGAAAAGAACTAATTTTGTAACTGAAGATGTTATAAAAATAAATTTGATATGTTCCCCCATTGACCAGTCATAGCTTTAAATCTAATAAATAAAAGAGCTGTTTGGTTAATCAACTAGTTTTTTCTGTTTTAAAAGTTAGGTTCTTTAAATGTTTTCAAAAGTTCAATACTATTGGAGCTGTGATTTTCATAATTCCAAATAAAGCTAGAAGGTAGTTTTATGTCTAATCATGTGTTAATGATTGCTAAGGGACCATTCTCTACAAATTAATCAGAGAGCACTGAAAAATTCCACAAATTTTTGACTGGCTACAATGTGCAGGTGTGGTAGGATGGGCTGGAATGGGCATAGAGTAGATTGGATACCAAGAAGAAGATGAATTTGTCCCTATGTTCAAGGAGCACCCATTATAACTAGAGTTCAAGACAGGGCATGGTAAATTAAAACTATCTTCTTTATAGCAGCTGCTATTAAAAATACATCATTCAGGGGCCGGCCCGGTGGCGCACTGCTACAGTGCGCCTCTTGGGAAGCGCGGCGG
>NW_007772700.1:0-4751 GCF_000696425.1 Galeopterus variegatus | reverse complement strand
TATTATCAAAAAGACAGAGAATAACAAATGCTGGTGATGTGGTGGAGAAACAGGAATGTTTCTGTAGTGTTGGTGGGACTATAAATTAGTGCAGCCATTATGGTAAACGGTATGGAGGTTTCTTAAACAACTATAGACAGAACTACTATATGTTCCAGCCATCTCACCACTGGGTAGGTACTCAAAGGAATGGAAGTCATTATGTTAAAAGGATATCCACACTCCCGTGTTTATTGTAGCTCTATTTAACAATAGCCAAGAAACGGAGCCAACCTAAATGCCTATTGATGGATGATGAGAAGGAAAATGTGGTACGTATACACAATGGAATACTACCAGGTCATAAAAAAAGAATGAAATTCTGCCATTCATAACAGCATAAAAGAGCTTGGAGAAAATTATGTTAAGAGAAATAAGACAGGCACAGAAAAAGAAATGTCACATGTCCTCACTCATAAGTGGGAGCTAAAAAAGAAAGAAAGAAAAAAGAAAAAAAGAGTAATTACGATAATCCATTGAACTTTCAGAAGGAGAGAATAGAACTGTGAGGATAGCAAGAAATGGGTTAATGGCCACAAAACAGCTGGCTAGAAAAAAATAAGTTTTACTGATGTACAGTTAAGGTAGGCATCTATAATTAACATTAATTTACTGCATGTTATCAATGGCTAGAAGAGAGGAGATTGAATGTCCTTAACCAAAAAAAGCGAATATGTTTTATAATAGTGAATATGCTAATTATCCTGACTTGATTATGACACATTATATGCAGATATTTATATTTAGGTCTGTACACCACAAATATATGTAATCAACCATGTTTCAATGAAAAAAATCATACAAAGGACATTCTCAGATGACAGTGGATTAAACTAAAATTAAAACAGAAATATACCTGGAATCCCTCCTCAAATATTTAGCAATTAATCAACAAACTTCTATGTAATGCATGGACCAAAGAGGAAGTCTCAAAAGAAATTTTAAAAAGCAATTGTACTGGATGAAAAATTTTCTAGATGCAGTTAAAGCAGTGTTTAGAAGGAAAATTATGATGTTTAGTGCTTATATTAGAATAGTGTAATAGCCTTTTAATTGATCACCTGCCTGCATATATTAAATTATCAGCACAGAAGACATGATTTTCTACGTGGAATTAGATCATGTTATATCTCTGGCTCTTCCTCTCAAGCAGAATGCAATCCCAAATGCTAACCATATCCTTTAAGGCTCTATATGATATGTCCCCATGATAACTTCCTGACCTCATTTTTTCCCACTTGGTGCAGTTTTTCAGTAGCATTAACCCCCTTGCTCTTCCTCCAAAATGACAAAAATACTGCTACTTTCAGGTTTTTTTTTTTTGGTTTTTTTTTTTTTGCACAATAAGACATGGCAGACTTTTGTTTTGGTTGGTTTTTATGGGCCAGACTTGATGGTCGTATACATAGCTTCTGCTCACGTTTTAGTGTATGAAACTTAGTTACATGACTATACTTTTTCCTCAAGAAAGGCTAAGTGTGACAGGCGAGTTATGTTCTCAGGTAAAAGAGTATAATGTGAATTTTGGTGTAAATTAAGAGTCTCTGGTAAACTGTGCCTTATTTTTTTCATGATAGCATTTACTAGCTTGCTATGCAAGATATATTTATTTGTTTTTTTTCTTGTCTGTCTAGCCTGAATAGAGTGTGAGCATCATGAGAGCAGGTATTTCGGGTATTTTTCTCTTCCACTGAGAAGTTATCATAAATATCTTATTATTTTCACATTTCGAGACAGAAATAGGCTTAGATACAGAAGTTTTCACAATGGAATTATGGAGATATTGAATGGGAGTGAAAATAATTAGTAACACTAAAGATGTATTAAAATCTTCTTGGAAACAAAAAGTGGATAAAACAATTGTTCTTAAATCTGAGGCAATTTAGTTCTATTACATCATTTTTATTTTTTATTACTAATCATTTATAACAAGAGTCATAGTTCTTTATCCAGTATGAGGATTCTATGTAAACCTCTGACTATGTGCTCTCAGATATCGACAACCATAAAAAATTATCCCAAAGAAGGATTTAAACCAGCATTAATGTCATTATAATGTTTTTTTGTAGTAAAATCAGGCTTTCAACAAAAAGAGAATAATGAGAATAGTCCTCCAAAACTTTCCTTACCATAGTAGATGAAATAAGTACCACTTCTATTTCACAGCACCTAAATGTTGTGACACAGGCATGCAAAGAATGGAAGAACCTAAATCAGAGGAAGTGAATTGCATAAGAAGTTTAAAATACATTCAGTATTATTTGTGTCATAGAGAATATGGTAACTGTCTTTACAAGTCTCACTGGACAAAAAAACCTGCAAATTTCAGAAAGTTCAGCTATTAACAGGTGCCCAAGATATGCAATGCAAAGGGGCAGGTGGGATGGAATGGATGGCAGCGAAAAAGGAGAGTTGAGCCCAAGACTGAGAAATGTCAGCAATGCCTCGCTGCTGCCTTTCCCAATGGCATGAAAAATGAACGTACACCTTGACAGAAAGTGTCTTGCTTATATAGTAAAGTAATGAGTAATTGTTTTTCTTCTGGTATCACCAAAATTATATCTACTCTTATATGATCATATTTATCTGATTTGGGGGAAAAAGCTCCAAGGAAAATTGAGGTGTTCTTAATGGGCAAGGAGAATATAGAGTCGTCATTAAAAATACATTTTTTTTCTTTTCAGAAATAGGAGCATGAAATTATTACAAAAGTTAAAGTATAAAATTTAACATTTATATTTCATTTCATAACATCCTAACAGCAAAACATTTTTCTTCAAAATTGTCATATGTTTGTCCCCAAAGTGGATCTATATTTCTATCATATGTTGCTTATAATTTGCAGACTGCTATTGAGTCTCCTTCTCTTCCAATTGATTACACACCAATATCTAAAAGCATACCTCATTTCACTGTGCTTTTCTTTATTGTGCTTTGCAGATACTGCATTTTTTTACAAATTGAAGGTTTTGTGGCAACCATGCTTAGAGAAAATCTGTTGGTAGTGCTTTTCTCACAGCGTGTGCTCTGTTCCTGCAGCTGTATCACATTTTGGTAACTCATGAAATGTTTTAAACTTTTTCATTGTTATTATATCTGTACGGTGATGTGTCATCAGTGATCTTTGATGTTACAATTGTAATTGTTTGGGGGGTGCCATGAACCCCACCCATGTCACAGAGTGAACTCAGTCAATAAATGTTCTATGTGTTCTGACTGTTCCACTCCATTTTCCATCTCTCTCCCTTTCTTAGGGCCTCACTATTCCCTAACACAAAACAATATTGGAATTAGGCCAATTAACAACCGTATAATGGCCTCTAAGTGTTCAAGTGAAAGGAAGAATCACACATCTCTCACTTCAAGTCAAAAGCTAGAAATTATTAAGCTTAGTGAGGAAGGCATGTCGAAAGCCTAGATAGGATGGAAGCTATGGCTTTTGCTCCACTTAGCCAAGTTATAAGTGCAAAGGAAAAATCCCTGAAGGAAATTAAAACTGCTACTCTATTGAACACAGGAATGATAAGAAAGTATAACAGCCTTATTGCTGGTGTGGAGAGAGTTTTAGTTGTCTGGATAGAAGATGAAACCAACACAACATAACCTTAAGCCAAAGCCTAATCTAAAGCAAGGCCCCTAACTCTCTTCAATTTTATGAAGGCTGAGAGAGGTGAAGAAACTGCAGAAGACCGAGGCTAGGAGAGCTTGGTTCATCGAGTTTAAGGAAAGAAGCTGTCTTCATATCATAATAATATAAGGTGAAGCAGCAAGTGTCAATGCAGAAGCTGCAGCAAGTTATCCAGTAGATCCAGCTAAGATAACTGGTGAAGGTGGTGGCTGCGCTAAACAACAGAGTTTTAATGTAGATGAAACCGCCTTCTATTGTAAGAAGATTCCATCTAGGACTTTCATAGCTAGAAAACATAAGTCAATGCCTGGCCTCAAAGCTTCAAAGACAGGCTTGTTCTCTTACTAGGGACTAATGCAGATGGTAGCTTTAAGTTGAAGCCAATTCTTATTTACCATTCTGAAAATCCTAGGTCCCTTAAGAATTATGCAAAATCTACTCTTCCACTCTCCCCGTGCTTTATAAATGGAACGACCAAGCCTGGATGGCAGCACATCTGCTTACAGCATGGTTTACTGACCATTGTAAGCCCAATGTTGAGACCTACTACTCAGAAAAAAAAAAATTTCTTTTAAAGTGAGAACCATAGTACATTGATAAAATATCTGGTCACCCAAGAGCTCTGATGAAGATGTACAAGAAGATTCATGGGTTTTTTCCCCATACCTGCCAACACAACATCCATGCTACACAACCCATGGATCAAGGAGTAATTTTGACTTTCGAGTCTTATTATTTAAGAAATGCACTTCTTAAGGCTACAGCTGTCATAAATAGTGATTTTTTCTAATGGACCTAGGCAAAGCAAATTGAAAACTTCTGGAAAGGATTCACCATTCTTGATACCAGTAAGAACATTCATGATTTCATGGGAGGAGGTCAACATACCAACATTAACAGGAGTTTTCAAAATTTGATTCCAACCCTCATGGATAACTGAGATTTTCAAAACTTCAGTGGAAGAAGTAACTGCAGATATGGTGGAAACAGCAAGAGAACTAGAATTAGAAATGAAGCCTGAAGATGTGATTAACTTGCTGCCATCTCATGATCAGACTTTAACAGATGAGGAGTTAATTCTTAT
>NW_007772699.1:0-4751 GCF_000696425.1 Galeopterus variegatus | reverse complement strand
TGTAATAAATCTGTTTTTATATATGAAAACACACATACACACACAGACACAGACACACATACGAGAGTACTTCAAGAAGTTTGTGGAAAAATAGAATTGAAAGATAATATGAATCTTTCCATAAACTTTTGAAGTACCTTCATGTGTGTATGTATGTGTGCATATATATGTATATGGATAAATATGTGTGTGTGTACATATATATATATATATCCTATTGGTTCTGGAAAATCTTGGCTAATACAGAGTACATTCCCCTCCTCCTCCCACCCCGGAGCGCATGATCCTCCCTTTCCAAATGGCTGTCTAATTCCTCAGAGTTACTCGTTTTGTTATGAAGTATTAAAACTAAGACCACTTTTTCTTGTCTCTTCTGGTGAATTTCTGACCAATTTGTCTAGTTTTATATCAGGCCATCATTTTCCAAGATCATTGTAGTCTTCCGTCGGGCTTGTCCTCAAGTGGCATCAATTCTTAAGAAGTTTAATGTAATTTTTTTCTGGGGACTATATATGATGAAATCTGAAGTTTTTGTGAAACAAAAACTTCGTGTCTCTTCCCATTTCTGTTATCACATTTTAACTTAGTTGAACCTGTGGCAATATAACTCTTATATGGGACAGGTGCTTTGTCATTCAAATGTAAAGAAATAGCATTGTTTTGCGGGTGGTGTCACAATGCTGCAGATACTGTGCCAGAAAAATCTGTTCCAAGAATATCTCCTAGTTGTGGTGTACAAACTAACACCATACTTTAGTTTGCCAAAAACACCTACATGATATTTTGTAGCCTATACAACAATTAATATTTCAAAGTGCCTAATTATTAGTTATCTCTCCCATCTCTGTGAAATTGGTCAGAAGTATTACTGCATTTTCATCGATGGGAAACTAAGACATGGAAGGTCAATGACTTGCCCAAGGTCACAGAGTGAATACATAGCAGAGCAGGTATTAGAATCTGCAACTTCTGACCACATTTCTTTCTGAAGATTTGTAGCTCAACCTCTTCAAATTGTGAATAATTTTCAAAGTGAATATATATTGAGAGAGGTGGTAGGAATGGGAGAGAAGGAAAAATACTAAATAGTTAAGTAAAATTTTCCTCAACTCTAGGTATGCTTCTACAGCTCTTTCTATTTTGGTGACATATTCACATTAGCAGCTCCCAAAACATTTGGTAATCAAATAATATGGACGGTGAGGGCCCTTTCCCCTCATTTCCATTTACAGAATAAAATAAGATTTAGATAAATGAAAACTGAAGCTAAAGAGGAGTTGTTCAGACAACACTATTTTCCTATCTCAGCCTCATTTTCTTCTCCTTTTTGGCAGTCAGTACTACTGTAAGAACAATGAATTTGCAATGCTTTGTTACCACTGTCATGGTGTGCCCCTTAAGCAGCTAAATGCAGTGGGCCAACTCTGCCACTGCTGTCTTATGGACAAGGAAGCCAGGGTAAAGCAAGGTTAAGTGAATGCCAGGGGCACTCACCATGGCAGCCACTCAGATTAGAACCTATGGCTATCAGTCATACCCTATTAAAATTAAGAAAGTTCTAAAATATTGTTTAGTGTCAGGGAAGAATGACAACACCTGACACAAATTTGCTTACATCCACAAAGGGACCAACCCTACTTCCATGGTCCCACTGGAATCATCTCATTCTCAAGCCATTCCACAAACTTCCTTACCCATGGAGTGAAAGACATTTCCTTTTGTGAAATAGGTTGAAACTAAACAAGTCACTTCCATGTTCAGATTTTCATGGTTTTTTGTTTGTTTCATACGGATAGTATTAGCATGGGTTCTTGGACTAGTAACCTATCTAATGTTCCCTTGTAGAATATGGAATGGCCCTAACTCAAGAGATCATTAGAGAAACTGGCAACCAAAAAAATGTAAGTCTTGTGTACAAGTGATAACCTCTATTCAAAAACCAATTACAACAAAAGATGGTATGGAAATATTAATAGTCTGAATGTGTTGCCTTTTCCATGTCATCCAACAGAGACATGCTACTTGTCCAAGAACGCATGGATGGTCATGTCTTCATGAAACAAATGGAAAACCTTAAAAATCAGGACATGAAAGTCACCCGTTTAATTCTAACTTATTTCATAAAAGGAAACTTCCTTTTTTCATCATCTAATGTAAATTCTACAGTAAATACAGTCACCAGCTGGTGTTTGGCTCCTATTACCAAGGTGATTTTTAAAATAATTATTAGCATCTGTGAAAATCCTTCACAGGGTGTTAATATGATAAGCACTGTTGGCAAACTTTTTGTCTAGTTACATCCAGGAGTGTGAGGGAAAAAAATCTAAGGAAATATTTTTCTTCCATGAGAATTTCCTGATAATTTCAGTCAAAGATGATGTCTTATGGCAGCCTTCAATGGAGAGGTTTGCAGAGTTTCATGAAAGCAAACAGAAGAATACAATCTTACAAAGAGATCAAAGTGCAGTTCTGCTAGAACCAGGATAAGATATTCTCTTTCCTTGGCCTTCTCTCCTCCCATCTGGCACCTCCAGCCCTGTCGACACCTCACCCCCATTCCTGATCCCAACCTGGGCAGAGACCCAATGTATATTCCATTCATGTGGTCTGCATCTAATTCTATGTGGGCAAAAGCCGTTCTCCTAGGCCACTCAGCAGCACGCTAAGTGTATTAGTCCATTTCTGTTGCTTATAACAAAATACACGGAACTGAGTATTTCATAAAGAAAACAAAATTTATTGCTTATATTTCCAAAATTTACTGCTTATAGTTTCAGAGGCTAGGAAGTCCAAAGTTCAGGGAACACAGCTGGTGAAGGCCTTGGTGGTGGTGACAGTGATGGCAGAGAAACACATTGTGAAAATGGTGGGGCAGAGACAGCAGAGAAAGAGAATTCCTCCCTCCTCTCCTTTTTAAAGCCCTCGGAACAATGCCTCTGACCACCATTTTTAATCCATTCACTACTGCATGGTCCTATAATCTAATCACCTCTTCAAGGCTCCACCTTTCAATTACCATAATAGGATTTCCCACCCTCTTAACAATCACAGTAGGGGCCAAGTTTCTAATACATAAAACTCAAGCTTCAGTGAGTTTGAGGCGGACATAATTTGATCCACTACACTAAGTAACCCTTGGAATTGAATCTGACTATCTTCCTTGCCTGTACCAGTCCTTTGGATCACTAGACAAAGAACGGTTTAAATATGTGAAAATTTTCCATCACTGACCGATTTTTCAGGGGCTGTAAAGGATTGTCCAGGCCCTATTCGTGCCCTTCTGACAGATTGCTTATGTCCTTTTACCCCATTGAGAAAAGGAACTGAGAAGAGAGAGTGGAAACTCAGTCCAGGCCAGAGCTCACCTAAGAGCTGTAGCCTTCCCTGAAGGAGGTGCCATTTTACTCCTTTTCAGTCACAGATCCTTTGCCTTCTTGTTCTAGGGTGACCTCATCAGAACCTTCTCATGAGAGGTCAGCTATGATGCAGGACCTAATACAGGCCAGATGGCCACTCAAATAACACCCACAACTCCCTAGTGTGAATAGCTGAGAAACTAAAACCTTCAGGACTTCTCAGATCTGAGTGAGACAATGGTCTGAAGTGGACTTGGGCTGGAATCAAGAAGGTAAGTGGTGAAGGTGAGAGTCAGGACTCCAGGAAACTTGACCCCTTTACTGCCATGCATTCCTTCATTCCTACTAACATGGGTTGGGTGCCTACCCTATGGCAGGTGCTGTTCTAGGCACAGAGAGGCAGATATACACCCGAGCCAACAGTCTAGAGCTTGCTTACATTCGAGGCCTCAGCCTGGAAAGTAAGAACATCCAACCTTCTGCTTTTGATTCTATATTCCCAGCTCCAAGTGTGTGTGTGTGAGTTGTAGCCAGGGTAAGGGCTTAAAAACAGGCTGAAGAGATCTTCTGCCAAGGTGAGTGGGGAGGGCAGAGCCCACAAAGCCTTATTCCAGGGCTGTTCACCATGAGTGACCCCAAGAGCTCAGGCTCTTGATGCCAGCCTACTATCAAGATCTCTGAGCTAGCCCCATGTCTTCATCCCAACTAGGGACTTTCGAAGGAGAAGAGGGCAGAAGTGCAGAATGGGACAGGTGTGGTTCACCCTGTGGCTTCCTGTCCACGAAGATGGATGATTCCGGCCCCTCTGTAGTCCTGGCGGAACCAGACAGCAGCAGAAGCCACAGCCGTACATGTCACCCCGTAAGGCAGCCAGACGAGAGGGAGGTCTCCCGTGTGCCTGCGTCGTCGAGCGCCCGAGCCTCCCGTTTGCCCCAAGCTCTGAGCAAGAGCCGGAAACGCCCCGCATCGGGAAGAGGGGACCGAGACTCCAGGCAAGGTCTCCCGCTGCCGGTGGTGTGGAGGACAGGGGTGAGGAGGGGCACGTGTACTCAACTTTCTAGGAGGTCTGCAGAGCCGGAGTTTTGTTTTGAAGATAACCACCAGATCAAGATCAGAATCTTTTCCAGGGAGCCCAGAGCTCCCAGTCCCAGACCTCCACTGGTGGCTGAGTGGCCCGGCCTGGGACTCACCCTCTTTGGGCCGTCAGCTTCCTCCGACAGCTGGGACTCCTTAGGGGCCACCAAGTTCAGCGTCTCATGCGGGCACCAGGTACCGGCGTTGTCACCCGATCTCAGCCCGCGCCGCGGTTGGGCTTTGCGCTCCACAGCGCGCCGACACGCGGCGACTCAGCGGCCTCCCCGCCTTTCTCAGCCACGGGCCTTCCGGGGCCGCCGC
>NW_007772698.1:0-4752 GCF_000696425.1 Galeopterus variegatus | reverse complement strand
AGACATTTCAAGGGCTTCTTGTTCTATAGGATCTAGAGCTTGAGAGTTATTACCCATTGGTTGTGTACTTTCTTGATTTTTCATATTTCTGGTAACTTTACTTTGATGTTTAGTCATTGTGGCAGGGGGTGTCACAGTCTACTGTTTTGACACAATTGTCTGACTAGGATGTTGCTGGGATTGCCAATTTGGTATGACTACCTCAGTGTCTGCTCTGTTGGCCACTAGTGCCTTCTGTGCATGGTTGCCTTGGGTCTTGGGCTCTCTGGGGAGCTGCCTCTCTGGCCAGAATGCACTCTCGGCCGGGCTGCTGGGTTGTGTGTGGGCACCACAGGGCATGTGGTCACTGTGGAACTTCCACCTCCCCTGCTGGACGTCTTCCTGTTCTGCATGCACTCGGCTGGGCCGCGGGTGGAGCCGGGTGGTGGATGTGAGGCCTACCTACTGGGTCATGGGGCAGCACCGTAAGGCGTGTGGTCTCTGTGGAGCTTCTGCCTCCACTGCTGGATGTCTCCCTGCTCCACGCACACTCAGCTGCTGGGTCATGCTCTGGTATCGCAGGGTGTGTGGTCTCTGTGGAGCTTCTGCCTCCCCTGCCGGACATCTCCCTGCTCTGCATGCACTCTGTGAACTGTTGATTTAAAAAAGAAGAAATAGTGACATTGAAATACACAGAATTAATAAGGAGCTTTAAAATTTGTTGCTAGAGGATCTTCATCAAACTGTATTCCTCTCACCAAAATTCTAATACAGAACATAAAGATACCTCTAGTATTTGAAAAGGCGATGTTAAAAAAGACAAAAATATTGTGACAAGTATTTCTTTATTATTGTTATTATTAGTAGTATATTCATTATTACAAATCACGATTTTTCTTTTTACCCTTTACCTGACCTGACCATTCCCAAACCCCCTCCATCCCTCCCCTCATTTCTAGTAACCTTAGGATTGTTCTCTCCTACTGAAAGTTAGTGAATTTTTGTGGTTTCCTTCCTTCCTTCCTTCCTTCCTTCCTTCCTTCCTTCCTTCCTTCCTTCCTTCCTTCCCTCCCTCCTTTCTTTTCTCTCTCTCTCTCTTTCTGACTTTCTTTCTTAGCACTCAGTTATTAGTGAGAACATGCAGTATTTCTCTTTCCTTGTCTGGTTTATTTCACTTAACATAATTTTCTCCAGACTCATCCATGTTCCTGCAAATAGCAGAATTTCATCCCTTTTTATGGCTGAGTAGTATTCCATTGTGTATATATACCACATTTTCTTTTTCCAGTCACCCATTGATGAACACTGAGGTTGGTTCCATATTTTGGCTATTGTAAATAAAGCTGCAATGAACATTGGAGTGCAGGTATCCCCTAGACATGATGATTTCCATTCCTTTGGATATATGCCCAGTAGTGCAATTGCTGGATCATATGGTAGTTTTATCTGTAGTTGTTTGGCTTAGCTGATTAGAGCACAGCCTTGTAACACCAAGGCCAAGGGTTCAGATCCCCATACTGGCCAGCTGCCAAAAAAACCCCCAAACAAACAAGAAAAACAAAGTGACAAGTATTTCTAATTTGCTCTTCATTTATTGGGGGAGGGAAAACTATTCCCATCCATAACATATTATTCTTCAGATAAATATAAAGGTCTGGTAAAAAGCAGTCTGAAATTCAATCTGGTTGTTTAGTAACAAAATGTCAGTTATAAGTAGAAATCTGTTCATTTTTTTAAAGCACAAACTTCAAGAATTCCGAACACTAAAACATAAAAGTAGTTGTTGGGCATTTTTAGGCTCAAGCACATAATTAAATTTCAACTTACACTTTAGTATACATCCACTTCTAAAAATAAGAACAATGTGCATTTTAAAATTTGTAAACAAATCATTCTTTTCTTACATTATTAATATAAACTAGATGATGTGTGTCTCTTTAATATTGGAAAAACTATTTTTTCTTTACATATTATTTTACAGAGATATCAAAATCAGTTTTATAGTATACTTTAAACATAGTCTGTTCTTAAAATTTTTAACCTAAAATCATGTTTTGCTCATAAATGCATATCTTGCAAAAATTATGACATCATTTGAAGATGCCTTAAAGAGAGTCATGCAATTACATATTTCCATGGAAAGTGTACAGTAGTAAAACAAGATTTGGAAACTCTGTCATAGAGAATATTGCAGTGAGGAGATTAGATATGTCAAGATGGTCTTTCTCCTTCTACAGGAAGGAACAGAGCCCTGCAAGGGGGCAGAGTGGGGAAAGTCACCAAGTGCAGCATCCTTTTCTTTCACTCTTGCCAACTATTGGGCCCTTTCAAATGCAGAACTCCCTCCCTGCTACCCTCAAACATTTTCCAGGATGAAAATACAGTGACAGCGTTTAGAATGTGCAGGAAAAAAGCTGAAATTGATATTCTCCCAAAGATGTCATTACAAAACCATTTCACGTATGATTTCCAGTTGAATCTTCCCAACAACATTATAAGGAACAAATGGTAGTATAAGGAATGTGTGTTATTCTCTCTTTATACAAGATGGAGTAAGGCACAGAGAAATGAGATGATGAGTCTGCGATGGCACAAATGTTTAGAAGCCACCTGCAAGTCAGAAGCTTATAGCTGGACAAAAACTAAACTCTCGGTTTATCAGAACAAAATTATCAAAGTGTTTACGCTTATTTTACAGAAAATTATCAACATAAATCGTACATTACTTGAATGCTTTTTGGAATGTGTTTCTGAGATGTGCTTGGAATGGTACCTTTCTCATTATGACTCGCATCTTTCATTCCATGCTTCTAGACATGACACATCTCAGTCTTTGGCATGTTATTACTGGTAATTGAAAAAATGATACTGCTTTCCAAATTATCTGGTGTTAATCACAAAGGTAAGGAGTCCATTTCATATCAAGTATATCATAACTATCAGTTCTTTTAAAAATAAATTTCTAAATGTAGTGATCAGAGCTCCAGGAATTCTTATTTGTGTATTACAAAGTTATCCTTAAAGATACAGTTGGGTTAAATCTCCCATTTTGCTATTTGTTTTCTGTTTGTCTTATCTGTTTTTTTGTTTCCTTTCCCCTTTCTAGACTTTCTTTTAGATTAAGAGTTGTTTGTTTTGTTTTGTTTTTTATAATTTCATTTTATTTCCTTTACGGGCTTTTTAGCTATAGCTCTGTTATTTAGGTGGTTGCTTTAGGGTTTACAGCATACACCTTTAGCTTATTATAATCTTTCTTCAGGGGATATTATACCATTTCACATATAGCATTAGAACCTTAAAACAGTCTCCCGTCATTTCTCCTCTACTGGCCTTTATGCTACTTTTGTGACACATTATATTTCTAATGTTATAAACCTCACAGTACATAAATATTTTTGCTTTAATCATTCTTACACTCAGTAGGCATACCTCCAGTAAGTTTCCTTCTGTTCTTTTGGTAGAAATTTGTTTAAAATAAGAACAAAGATCTCAAACCATAAGTGCGAAGTGTATAGTCTTTGTTGCACCAATTTTAACTCCTTAAAGCTTTTCCCCACTTGCTTCCAGGTTGTTGGTTGGGAATTTGCTGGATAAACGACCTTTAAATACAAATGAGCAAAAAATCCTTATTTTATAAAGAAAGCAAATAAAAATCCAAACAGTGATTTTTTTTTTTTGTCTTTTTTCGTGTCCGGCAACGGATCACAACCCTCAGTGTTGCGCCCGCACCTCGCTCAGCCAGTGAGCGGGAACTGGTCTGTATGTGGGATCTGAACCCTCGGCGGGAGCACCGTCGCGCTCCCAAGGGGCGCACTGTAGCAGTGCGCCACCAGGCTGGCCCCAAACAGTGATTTTTAAAAATTTTTTGGCACCTGGCCAGTACAGGGATTTAAGCGTTTGACTTTGGTGTTATAACACCACACTCTGTCCAACTGAGCTAACAGAGTGCTTTTTAAAAGGGAGTTTGGTATAATTCAATAATGAGAAACAGACCAAAACCTACTTTGACTATGACTGTTAGTCAAAATTAAATAGACAGCGGGGGTGAAAATCATTCATGAGAAGGGAGGAAGTTTGCTCTGCATTTGTTTATTACAGGACTAGAGGGCTGGCCAAGATTGTCTTTTTCCTTTTTAGGAACTGGTCTAAAATTGTCTCTCCTCCGTGAGGCACTTCCCCTTGCCCAAAGTCAGATTTGATTGAGGTATTTTATACTTTCTTTAGACAGCCGTTTTAGATGTAGGGAAACCTCACCAATTTAGAATAAAGGAATTTCTTTCTGAAATAATGAACAGATTCTGTAATGCATTTGATTGCATTCAAACACATACTATAAAAGACAGTGAGATAATAAGAGAAGAGCAGGGGATATATAAGAAATTCTAAACTTTGATTAAAGAGCATAGAAGGATTTTAATCTAATCCCTGCTTGTACACCAACGCAGCTTCTAGCTCTCCTTCCAGAAACTTGTCTACAGTGCTCCATGTCAGCAGACATTTTTTAAAAAATTTTGTCTCTGCTTCCCAATCAAGGGCACAATTGTCCCTTTCTCAAATTCTTCCTCATCCCAGCACCTACTTTGGTATTTCCTCAGGGTCTCTGTTAAAATTACGGTTCTAAACCGTGTCTGTCTCAATGTAGATTTCCCTTCAGAGAAGCCTGCTGATGAGGTCCGTTCAGTCCCCGGTCATTTAAGGCAATTTCCCATATGAAAGCTGGGAGTGCGTGATGTGCTCGGCAGCTTCCCCTCGGTCCTCTCTGGAGGACAGCCG
>NW_007772697.1:0-4752 GCF_000696425.1 Galeopterus variegatus | reverse complement strand
TGCAATTCTAGACTCGGGCAACACATCATTTCATAAAATACAGTAAGTGTTCCAATGAGCAGAGAAAAGGAGGTTGGTTTTATAGATGGAAAAGGCTGAAGAAAGCAGAAACAAAGAACAAAAGGTGATTGGTAATTGCAAAGTGACTTTATTTGTTTTTTTTTTTTTTTCCCTCTTTGTCCCTCAGTGTCACGCCCGTACCAGACCGGGACCGGCTACGGGATCGCAACCCTCAGTGTTGCTCCCGCACCTCGCTCAGCCAGTGAGCGGCCGGTCTGTATGTGGGATCCGAACCCTCAGCGGGAGCGCCTCCGCGCTTCCCAAGCGGCGCACTGTAGCAGTGCACCACCGGGCCGGCCCAAAGTGACTTTATTTGTAAGCTGAGTACAGGGAGACAGAATAATAGACTGATTATTAAAATAACTGACTATTTAACACATGGTTACTTCAGGCTATCTTTTTGTGTAAGGATTCAAGCAGAAGGAACTATATTACCATGCCTATTAAAGATTTAAATTGGCCTGTTTGGGAAAATTCGTTGTTACCTCCCTTTCCCGATTTCTCAGAAGGTCAGACCACAATTTAGTTTTAGTTTGGTGACTGGAACTTAGCAGGTGTGACTCTATTTTTGTTTTTAGTCTGGTCCGTTGGGGCTTAGTATAGGAGTTTAGTCCAAAATAATGGTGTCCTATAATTTTATTTAACAATTCACCCCATTTGGTCAGGCTCTCAGGAGAGAGTGTGACCAAAACTATAAGGGCATTAGCACCCTTCTCAGTTACCATCATCCTGGGATCCTGGTCTCAGCATGTCATTCATACCATTTATAAATTAAGGTGTCCTCATCAACATACATTTCTTTGAGTTCTTGTTGTTCCAGTCCATTTGACCATTTGACCAGAGACCACTTGATGTTTGATGGCTGGCTACACACAAACATTTAAAACTTTTGAGAGAATACAGCACACCAGGGAGACTCGTATTATGACTGTCAGGAGGATGATACCAAGAGTTTGGAGTATGCTCCTTAGCCGGGGTCCCAATGAACCAAACCAATGAAAATCCAACTCAGAATGAGTCAGATGAGGAGTCTACCCATTTTCACCAAGTAGTCTATTAGTTTTTTTGTAACTGAGTCTCTATAATACCTGTGTTAGCAACCACGCAGACTCTTCCCTGTTAGGTTAGTAGTCCCGCACTCTTGATTTCTGTAGCTTTGTAGTAAGTTTTGAAATCAGGAAGTATGGATCATCCAACTGTTCCTTTTCTAGATTGTTTTGGCTATTCCGGGTCCCTTGAATTTCCATATCCAATTTAGGATCAGTTTTTCAATTTCTGCAAAGAAATCAGTTGGATTTTTTTATAGAGACTATATTGAATCTATAGATCAATTTGGGGATTATTGCTAGCTTAGCAATATTAAGTCTTCCATTTTATTAACGTGAGGTAATTTTCTATTTATTTAGGTCTCCTTTAATTTCTTTCAAGGTTTTGTAGCCTTCAGTGTCCACTTAGTGCTTATTTTGCTAAATTTATTCCTGAGTATTTTATTCTTTTTGGTTGTTTTCTTAATTTTATTTTTGTTTAGAATATACTATTAAAAGTAATTTTCCGGGCCGGCCCCGTGGCTCACTCGGGAGAGTGCGGCGCTGGTAGCACCGAGGCCACAGGTTCGGATCCTATATAGGGATGGCGGGTGCACTCACTGGCTGAGCGTGGTGCTGACAACACTGTGCTGAGGGTTGCGATCCCCTTACCGGTCAAAAAAAAAAAGTAATTTTCCCTGTTTCTTTTTACTTTTTAAAATATGACTACTAGAAAATTTAAAATTACATGGGTAGTTCACATTGTATTTCTACACTTGATCTTAGCCAAAAGGCCAAGAAGCCACATTGTATTTCTAATGGACAGTGCTGCTCTACAATAAAGAGGCTGAGATGAGAGAAAACAAAGGAACATAAAACAATGAAGTGTATCTGAGGTGTTCATGACATTATGCCTCCAGAGCTACATTTATTAAACTTGGTCTAGAATTTTCCCCTCTTATGGAAACTGCAATTCTTGAAGAGCTTCTGATTGCACTCAGAGAAAAAATGTGTAGCCACTTGTTCCTTTTCTATGTAGAAGGGATTTCCTCAGATATAAACCAAGGGGTCTTCTGTGATTTCTTGGCTCTTGAGTCTACAAAGGCAGTAAAAGTTTGAGCCCATGCATGAAAAAACCAGGAAAAAGGTAAGAAGACAGCTCATGATGATTCTCTCAAATCTTTTTATGTTATATCCAGAAAAGGAGTGATAGATACTGCCACTGATCTGGGTCTGAGGTTTACTCATCTCTTGTCCCTCCCGCTCCACCCACTGGGCACTTCCCCAGGAAAATCCTCCCGGATCCTCTGGGATTGGTAGAGATGCCCCCTTCTATGTGTTCCCATGGTGTTTTTTGTAACATTTCCTACACAGAATTGACACTGCCTGTTGCCTTCCTTCATGATAGACTGTAGGCTTCTCAAGCAGATAATACCTTGTTAAGCACTGAGCCACCTACTGAAGTGACTGGAATGATAAACGGTGAGTGAGGGAATGAATGAATGAGTACTATGTTCCTTCTTTCTTTAGAAGAGAATAACTTTACAACATTAAAATATGTATTTTGGGAAACGCAGGGGCTTTTAAAGTGTGTTTTGGTTCAGTTGGAAAGAGTATTAAGTTTGTTGTCAGGAAACTGACCTGAGCTCCAGTTCTGCCTTTGCTACTTACTAGCTCTGTCGTCTTGGATAAGTCTTAACTGTCTCTGGACTCAATCCCTCATCTGTATGACAAGAGGGTTGAACTATTGAGCTTCAAGTTTTCTCCTAGCCTCAATATTCTGTGAGACATTGAAAACAAGGCAAGTCTAGGTTTCAAATGTAGGCTCCCTTCCAGAAAAGCAATTCAACAGGACAGCTGAGATCCCCAAGCTTTTTCAGGGGCCTCCAACTCCTCTCCCTCCTCCATGTCTTAGCAAATATTAATAGCCAAGGACCTCGCTGAGTGTGGTTTTTAATAGAATCCCATTTCAGTCCATTTAGAGTGGGACTTTTCATGCTGACTTAGAGATTTGAACTATGCCATATCTGATGGACTGAATGCATTTTCCCTGCCTCCACTGCCCACCCTGGGCTGGTGGGGAGAGAGAGAGTGCAGGAATTGGGAACAGAGTGGGGCATCTGCAGATCCATTATTTGACCTCATAACCAGTCTTTCCTGCTCTGAGACATGTGATGAGGATATCAAGGGCATTGGTAGGAGAGAAGGCAACAAGCACTCTATTTCCCCACAATTGTCTTCTCCTTACAAAAGAGGCTGCTGGTCTCTGGGCAGACTGTCAGGAAGAAAACTGGGCTGATCTTTGGATGACTGGAAGACACTTGGTTGTGAAAACCATCAGAATTATTCCAATGGATTGCTGAGGAGTCTCTGCTATGCCTGGAGAAGGCATGGGGTGGAGTATGGGGCTTCTTCTGTCCCCCCTCCCCACCCCCCACACACTACCAAGCACTTGTCCTGTTCAATCAGGGCCTGTGGAAAGATCCCTTCCTCTTAGCATGCAGAGTGTGGGAATGTGGAAGGAGAACACACAGGTATTAGCAGCCACCCTATAAATGAGGAAATGGAGGCTGAGGAGGGTTGGGGGGAGAAAATGAATGTTTACTCTGTGCTTACTCTGAGGAAAATGAGGGTCAGAAAAGTTAAGCAGCTGTCCCAGGGTCACATAGCTGGTAGATATTAAAGCCGGCATTCAAACAAAGCTCCATCTATCCACTCCAGAAGGTCACATGGTTTGAAATGGTGGAGCCAAGTGCTCTGCAGCTTCTCTGCTGGTCTACCTCTGCAGTGGCCCCTTAACATGGTAGGTTATCAGAAGCACATCAGGACGTTCAAAAAACTGTAGCATCTTGAGCATTATCCTCATTGAGTCTGATTCAATGGGATAAGACAGAGCCTGAGATGATGTATTTTTTAAAAAGCTCTTCTGATTCTGATGTTTTGGAAAGCACAGGGCTGGAGCATGTGGCTTCTCTTCTGACCCAGGTCTCCCAGGACCTCTTCATTTTTCAGAAGCACAGATCTAGTCCAGCCCTGAATTTACCCCAAGTAACATTTGCCACTGAATCCATTATTCATTCCAGGCTCAATGCTCAACACTTTTTGAGTACCGACAATGTGCCAGGCATTGTGCTTAACATTCTGGCTGCAAAGATGAATAAGCCATAGTACCTGCCTTGAGGAACATCCAGGTAGTGGGAGAGATGAATGTAAGTAGGAAATTCCAATTTGTTGGAGCAAATGGTATGCAGAGGTAGTCTCGTGTTGCTTTAGGAATACAGACTAAGGGACCAAGGAAGGTTTTCTAGCAGTGACCCTGGGTCAAGACCTACAGGAGTTAGCAAGGCAAACAGAGGGTTGAAGGGGTGTGAAATGGCCAGTGAGGCAAAAGGAACAGCATGGAAAGGCCTAGAGACCCAGCATGATGGTTCAGGGCATCACTGGAAGCTGTGCAGCAGTGGAATATAGGGCACCTGGGAAAGAAGGCCAGGAGATGAACCTGGAAATGGTGGGAGAAAATACATGAAAGGCCTTGTGTGTTACGTTAAGGAGTGTGGCCTTTATCCTAAAAGTGATGAGGAGCCACTAAATGCTTTTAAGCTGTGAAGCAACATGATCAGATTGTGTTTTAGAAGGTTCACTCTGATAGCAATGGGAGGATGAACTG
>NW_007772696.1:0-4754 GCF_000696425.1 Galeopterus variegatus | reverse complement strand
TGCGCCGCTTGGGAGCGCGGCGGCGCTCCCGCCAAGGGTTCGGATCCCACATACAGACCGGTACCCACTCACTGGCTGAGCGAGGTACGGGTGCAACGCTGAGGGTTGCGATCCCATTGCCGGTCCCGGTCCGGTCCGGGCGCGACACTGAGGGTTGCGATCCATTGCCGGACACGAAGGAAGACAAAAAGGAAAAAAAAAAAAAAAGACTCCTTTTGTCAGTGTGGACCTGCTTTTTTCCCCTATCTCCAATCTCTGTCCTCACTTTACTCCAGTCAGGCTAATGTTGAACATGTGATATCAGGATTAGCTGGACCAACCCTAGTGGTAGTCTGTGTTGAAAGTGTCCTCAGACTCTTGTATCACTACTCCTCATCCCCTTCTTTCACTCTTCTAACTTTCTTTATAGGGCCTTCCCCCAATGGAAGTAAGAAAATGTCGAGGATAGCTGATAACCTAATTTGAGATTTCTGTCATAGCCGGGAGAGAAATTCCTATCCAGATACCAAAGTTAGAGGATGAACCATAGGAGAGATTATTCCTTGCAACCAAACTGGAATGCAACACATTTACAAAAATAAACATTTTAATATGGTAGTTTTTGTTACTTAGTTGCTTTCAGAACAGCATAGGGCCTGTACTTTATTGATTCATTAAATAACTTTTTCAGCAAACTTTTCATGAGCACCATGTGCAAGCTAATGAACACTGCTCACCAGGCAGTGGGGATACAAATCACCACCATGGACTGTCTATGGCTGGACCTCAGAACCTAACCATTATTTACAGCATTAAATCTGTGAGAAAGTACTCATGAATTTCGAAGTATGTAAGTTACTGACAGACTTTGAGAATATACCTTTTTCATAATGTAGGTATTGACAGCAATGGCATTCTTGACTTCAGGTATTTGAGAAAAGTTTAAAAGTTGGAAATTCAAACTGTAAAATATTGACTTTTAAAAATCAGTATGTGTTTTTCATGATCAGAATGAACTTTTAAAGAATATAATAACATGCCAGTAACTAATAGTGTCTTAGGTAAACCCAAGATTATTATGTTAGACCCGGATTATACTTCTATACTGTGCAAGTGTACATCCTATTAATTGAGATCAGTGAATAACATTAGTAGGCATATCCTGTAATTTTTCCCCCAATGGTTCTCAACATCATATCAGTTCAGTACACATGTTTGGGAGGTTGGTCACTGGTTTCGAAAAAGGCATATCAAAATATGTTATGTTTCTCTTTAATCTATGAATAGAATGCTTAGGCTTATTTAATTTGGTAGGGAAACTTTATCATTTAGTGACATATTCTACTGCAGATTTGAAATGGCTAAATACACTTAAGTTCTAAGAAGGTTTCTCACTAAATGTAATTAGAGTATGTAGCTTTGCAGGGCCTAGAGGTGTCAAAAAATGATGATATCTGCAGTGTTTAGGAAGGTTTCAAGTCTCTGTGATACCCAGGCAAGACTTTGGAAGTGTCATTTATTCACTATTGTACATGTACATTCTTGATTTTTTGCTGACCCCTGCCTGCCCTGCTTCTGCTCCGGCTCCCCATGATGCCCTGTGTTTTCTAAAGGCTCAAGATCCAGGCCTACTGGTTCATTAGGGGCAAGTTCAGTCTCGAATGAGTCTTCTGCTTCTATTCCTGGCTGGTATTCAATAAGGTTTTTAGTCTTCTGGGACCCCACATGAGCATCAGACTTCAGTCTGCCTGTCTGACTCTGCCATGTGAAGCCATTCTGCCTACCTAGTTGTTCTGCCCAGGTCTTTGGGCCCATCTCTTGTTGTTCACAGAGATTTGAGCCCCTCTGACCTTCTTTTATAGTTCTTACCAGTAGACTGTGCTTCTTGAACCACCTTAGAATCTTGCATGAACTTTCTAACAAACAACCCAGGCTCCACCAGACACCGAGAACTTATGCCATACCAAAGTCTTAAGAAAGTTCCATCCTACATAACCAGTCTCATCTCCAGTTACCTGACATCACTTATCCTCCACTTTCAATAAGCCGGTTTCGTAAGTGACCCCAACACCTGCCTAGGCATTTCTGCATTTACATCCTTACCCATCCTCTGGAGTAACTTTCTTTCTCTCCCTCCTTATCTGTGTTCTCCTACCTCTGTTTTGAGTCTCCAGTGATCCCCACCTGTTCCCAGTTTCCTGTTTCACTTATATGAGGGTGCATCAAAAAGTTCATGGAAAGTTTCATATTATCCTTTAATTCTATTTTTCCACAACTTTTTTCAAGTACCCTTGTAGATCTTACCATACCACCTAGCACTATGCACGTGTTGTTCTTTAATTATCTCATCTACGTCAGTCTTGACTCTTCTATGAGATTGCAGACTCTGGTGAGGCCAGAAACTACTTCAAATGCTTTTTTGTGTGTTCCTTATTGTCTCCGTCAATAATAAATACTTGTTGAAATAAGTAACACTTGACAGTAATATTCCAGTGACATAAAAATGATACAATTTATTGAGCCCTTACTATATAGTAGGCTCTAGGTACATTATCCCATTTACTCTTCACAACAACTCTATGGAATGAGAACTATTATTATACCCTTTTTGCACTTGACACTCATAGCTGGTATGTGGTAGGGAGCAAGGATTTCAACCCAGATCTGTCTGACTTCACAGCCCATGACAATAAATCACAATGTTTCACTTGTCTTCAGTGTATCTTTGCGTGGGGAATAAAATCTGGACAAGCAATAACCATTTTAGGAGCTTGGGGTTTCTTAGAGGGATTTATTCTTTACTTTTGTCAATATTTGTCAGTATTTATTGCATCCTTAAAATGAAGAATCTTTAGAAACTTGCACATAGCAGTGAAAGTGGACAGATGGTGAGTTCAGGAAAGAAAAAAAAGAAGCAAGCAGTAAAGACAGATGGATGCCCACAAATATAAATTGAATAACTCATTTGTGCCCTCTTTTAACTCTTGCATTTGAAACCTGTGATTTCTGATCCCACTAGAAGTCTAGTGAAACTGCTCTTTGAGGTCCCACTGGTATTTCCTCAGGTCCCATCCTCTTTGACCTCTGTGTATCACTTCCTATTGTGACCCTTTGCTCTCTCTTGTTTTCCTTTATTTTGTGACAGTCTGCTGATTCTGATTATTGCTCTGACAACGGCTTCTTTGATGGTGTTGTCTGGCTCTTTTTCTCGTTCTGAATGTAAGCATTTCCTAAGGTTCTGCCTTTGACCTTCCTCTCTCCTACTTCTCTCTCTCAGTGATCTCATTCATTTTCATGGTGTCAGCTCTCATTTGTATGCAGAATATTTTCATTTCTATGGCTTCAACAATCCAGACCTCTCTCCAGGGCTTCAGTCCCCTGTTTCCAACAGCCTGTCAGGTAGCTTCACTAGCTGAAACTTCAGTGTCCATAACCACATATCATCTGTTGTGTCAAACCTCCTCCTGTTTCTCTCCTGGGGACCCTATTCTTGAGTGACATCAGCATTCTCCAAGTCACTCTTGACTCATCCCTCTTGCTGATCCCCACATCAGTTAGTCACCTGGACCTGTTGATTTATATCCTAAATATCTGTTGGCTCTTTCTATCAATTCCCATTGCCACAAACTTTATTACTATGTGATCAGTCTCTCCCGAGAGTAGTTCTTATCTTCAGTTCTCTACTCAAAACTTTCAAGAGTATAAAGTGTTGGAAGGAAGGAAGAAAGAAAAAGGAGCCATCTTAGTTGGGCTTCCAAAGCCCCAACCTTCTTTACTTTCTTCCTTGATCCACCAAGCACACCAATAGATCCCACTGCCACTTATCTCTTCTAAACACCTGTGTATCTGTGTCTTTTTTTTCATCTGCATTAGAGTTATTAGTGTTCATGTTATATCTCTAGTACTAAAGATCATGGACTCTCACCTTGTTCACCTTAGTATCCCCACTGTCTAACACATAGTAGGTACCCAGTGAAGTATTTTTTTTTAAACATTGAGTAATGAAGTGAATTTGACAACTCCTGCCCACAGTTAGTGCTCTTTTGCCCAGCATAAAAAGTAGGTGGAAGATTTCCCTGTTGTGTTTGTATGTGATTTCCCTTCTACTTCTTTCTGTGCCTCCAATACTCCATTCCTTTGTCAGGAATATGGCTTGTCATGTCTGATTTAGGAAAGAGGTTCTTGCAAGACTTCATTTCTGAGATTAGTCATCGTCATGACCTTATAGAATTTCTGGTCACTGATTGTTTTTGGGCAACTCACTGTATTCTGTAACCACTTGGGTCATCTGCTGAGTGTAAAGTGGGGACAGAAGGCAGACTGCTGTCCTCTTGAGTATTTCTGGTAATTCATAGTCAAGCCATCCATGGCAGAAAGTTCCCTCAGCAGACAGATGCAGCCAGTCCTAGAGATGGAATATGTCCTTAACTATATAGCTTGATCAATCTTAGTGGATAGTTCCCTTATTAATAGAAATGATATACTAACTATTCTGATCAGATCATTATACAATATATGCACAACAACAAACTTAATCCCATAAACATGTACAATAAAAAAATTAAAATTTAAAATAAGTAAATAGAAATGATTCCTTATAGGATCAGTAGTTGCCAGGGTTTCAGGGGAGGAGGGAGGGAGAGAGGGATGAATAGGTGGAGCACAGAGGATTTTTAGGGCAGTGAAACTATTTTTTAATATTGTAATGGTGGATGCTCGATCATGGCGCTGGGGCAGTGTAAGTTCCAGGCGCACAAACAGCGGAGAGCAAGACA
>NW_007772695.1:4432-4756 GCF_000696425.1 Galeopterus variegatus | reverse complement strand
AACTCAAGAACTTTTTTCACTATTCCAAGATGCCTCTTATTTACTTAGCTCCCCAAGCTCTATAACAAAATACCAGCAATTTCAAAGTCAGGAACCATTCAAAAAAGGACCAGGCTCACTAGAGAGAGCAGTGAATATATTTGCTTCATCAGTTTAAACCCCAGTATGCCCTTTTTGCTTGGAAAACTGGAAGGTATTCAAGTCGTACATTTAAAATATAAAAATAGTGTTGGCCTATGGTAATTTTGTAAAGAGTAAATTAATAACCCACCCTTACTGTAAAACTGATGGGAAATGTCCTACTCATTTCTTGCCCTCATTTCT
>NW_007772695.1:1291-2928 GCF_000696425.1 Galeopterus variegatus | reverse complement strand
GGATACAATACATTTCAAAGAATAATCAAATGGAGAAAAACAGCCTCGATGAACAACAAAATCTATGAAACTTTTGAAGAATGTCCTTTCTCTATTTATAAGATACACTGCAGCACAAGAAATTTTATTTAGAACTGTGATTCTCTAACTTTGGAATGCCTCATGACCCCTTGGGGAGGTTATTTATAATGCAGATACCTGTTCCTCACACCCTTGGATATTCTGACTCAGCAGGATTGGACAGTCTCACTCCTTGTTTCCAGCATTCCCAGTGCCTTCCCTGGTTTTACTTTTCTTCACAGCACTTATTTTCTAAGACAGTAGATAAATAAATTATCTAACGTATATATCGTCTTTTTGACAGTATCTTCCCATCTGTTTTGCTCACCAGAATGGTGTCTGGCACATGGTGGAGTTAGAAGGGGAGGAAGGAAGGCAGACAGGGTGATTAGCTATGTGATCTTCTCAAAGCCCTCCTAGTCTAGTGTTAGAACCAGATGGCAATCCCAAGACTGTAATGTCCATTTAAATTTATAATAAACTGTATGCCAGGTCTGGCACAGGCTACTGATGATTCTTTTGAGGACTGGCACACATGCAACCCACTCACCTTACTTTTATCTCTTGCCAACTTCCCTGTCTCACCTTGTTACTCAGACTACATCAAGTATCAGGAAAACCAGGAAAAGTGATAGAAACATTGTCAAAGACTGAGATAGGGGTTAATTTGCACCATCTCATCTAAAGATGAAGAAAGGAAGTAAGGAAATGTGAAAAAGAAAAGAGATAGACAAGTGAAAGAATTCTATAGATCAATCCAGGAGTTAATTGAGTGGAACATTGCCCTCTATCTGCCCAGTTAAAAGAGCTAATGAATTTTCACATAAAAAGCCTTAATAAACTCTGCAGAGTACATAATTTTGGATCCACTAAAAGCCAAGTTTTGAATCATCTTATATAACTCCTTCCTAAAATGTTTGATATGCAAACCTGCATTACATTTAAAGGAGAATATTGTGAGAAGTTCAGAAGTTCTGAGATGGTGATGAGCTGTGAACCTGGCTCAGGCTCATGTGAAACTTATGATCTCAAACTCACTCCATCAGGCTAATTAAAGGGAGCCAGAAAGCAGGCAAAATGGGACTAAATTGGGAATGTCTTAAACTATACTATTTTAAGCTATGTCATTTAAGCACCTCTCATTTTAAAAAGATCTAGTAATATAATAAGTATAAAAATCATGTAACGAATACTATTGTTATTGTTTTTTGTAGGCATTCTGCATTTTATTGAAGAGTTGCACTCTGTTGACTTTGATGATAGATTAAGTTTCTATAAAGGAAAGACTATTTCCCCCCACTGACTTCTATTATAAATCAGAGAAGTTCCCAGAGAAAAATAATAATACAGTGGTAAGTGAGAATAGCAGTTTCTTTCAAAAAATTATAACCCAAGAAGCGCTCACAACTTCCTTTGTCCTATACTACGGATCCTAATGTTACAGGATAAGAAGTAGGATTTTCTAATTCATTTGCATCATATATTACACAAGTAAAAATTAATTTGAACAAAAAATTATTTTTTTAAAAAATATTCCCTGGGTATGTTGATCCTACCATTTATTCATTCAATAAATA
>NW_007772695.1:0-579 GCF_000696425.1 Galeopterus variegatus | reverse complement strand
GTTGCTTAAAATGCTTAATAACACCAAATACTGGAGGAAATTAAACAAATTAGGTCCCTGACGGTCTCAATATAGCAAACACATTGTAGAATGTCAAATAAATAATATCTATTAAATATATAACCTAAACTCGGCATTATTCTAAGACTGCAGGGTTGGTAGGAAAAGTGTGGAGAAATAAAAGATGATTTAGTCCTTAGGTTATGAAATTAACAAATTCAACATCATGTTGTATCTTTCTATGAGGCACTGATTTGCAGCTTGAAGAACTGCATCAGGTGCCCAGCAAAATGAATGAAAAGCAAAGTGCATAACATAAAGACAAATTTAATTCTGAGTACATATGTCATATCAATAAATAAATGGTATGGAAATCACCAATTATAACAAAAAGACTCTCAGAGTGGTTATAGAGTAAAATCAAACTAAATGTAGCATATGAAACATTTAAAACAGTGATTTGAAAAGACCTTTCAGAAATTTAAAAATATGGGGCCGGCCCGGTAGTGCACTGCTACGGTGCACTGCTACAGTGCACCGCTTGGGAAGCGCGGCGGCACTCCCGCCGAGGGTTCGGAT
>NW_007772694.1:1643-4756 GCF_000696425.1 Galeopterus variegatus | reverse complement strand
TATAGATCTCTTCAAAAGAAAGATTTTTAATAGTTGTCAGTTTTGAAAAATTAAGAAAAAAACAAGAGTATGTTAAACTTTCCTTCTCATTCTGCTCATTGGAGAAATAGAAAAATGGAATCTTGACATAGGAGAAAGTCAAATCCTAGGGAGTGGTCTGAGGTAAATAGTGTTACATAAAATTCTAGGCTTCAGTTCAAAGCAGAAGGTAAAGGAAAAATGATTGAAAACAGACTGGATTTTCTTCTCATTAGGACAAGGTTAAGTTTGTCACAGACCTGTCATGAGAAAAAACAGCATGGGTGAATTTACTTACAGCTAGAGCTGATCAATATTATAATTACTATAACATATTTCATGTTTAAAATATATTTTATAAACCGGGCACTGTATCTTTCGCATTGGAAAAGTAAAACTCAAGTCATGGTAGGTTAAGTTATTTATCCATGGTCCAGCAAGTAAGACCTAATATGAAGGTTATGCTATATTTTTTTCTTTGTGCTATGCTCCTTAGTGCAGAATGAAATATCATGAAGTTTGAGCATAAGACAGTGATTATAGAAAACAAGGATAAAGGATCAAAGAGGCAGGAGATCGAATTTTAGACCAGAGGCACATGTCAAAATGAGTCATGGAAAGGGACAGGGTTGAATAAACTGAGTTTGTTTAATTTAATGGCTCCAATGTTCCAAATGTGGCTGCAAATGGGGAGAGCCTATTGGGATACAAAATTATTGACTTGAAGCTCTGTAGATAAACCTCTGAAAGATCTCTGAAATTGGAGATATTTTTTCAAGCTTAATCCTTTATCGCATAATCTTTGAAAAATATTTCTGTTTATGAGCTGAAGTAAATTTAAACAGGAAACTTTACAATTTTCTTTGTGATTACACAGCAGTAACTTCAGGACTATCTTCCTTGGGAATCCTCATGGTTAATTACTAAAGCACCAAAGCTAATTATGTTGTTATGCTAGTGGTGGGACTGTAGCTATGGATGAGAAGTCTTTTCCATTAACAGGCTCAATTTGTAGATGTTGTAATTCTATTTTCACCCTAAATTCTTCTTTACTCTCCTTCTTCCCATCCCCTGGGGGAGAGGAAAGCAATCATTCAATTGAGATATCCCTTTGGAGAGGAAGATTTTGCTTGGAAAAATGTTTAGTCAGAACACAAAATAATTCTTTTTTAAGAGGAGTAAGCAATCGAGCCATATCCATGTCATTTGAGAGATTCTGAAAACACTCAGGTGCTTTATTTTAAAATGGCAAACTGGTTTCCAAGTGGACTGAGATCTCTTTAACAAGGCAGATCCAAAAAGACTATGAATAGGTTACATTAAATAATCATAAACAGTATTGTTGTGAAGAGCTACTATTTGACACCCCACATGAGTAGGATACTGTTTCTATAAGCTGTTAAATGCGTAGTGAGGTGTGAAGCTTCAAATATACAAGCATATAAATACACTTTGACAGGCAGTGTATCTAAAGCATCTCACACTGGAGCAACGGCAGCTGTGTATTTTAACGACACCACATTTAGGTAAACAAAACAACAAATTTGTTTGAATAGATTGTCAGAAATTCAAATAAATAAGCATTTACTTGAATGGGTTATTAAGCTTCCCCCCCCCCCGGTTGTTTTCCTCTAAAACATGAAGGAGAAATTAAACACATCCAAAGCAATCCTGTAACAAAGAATGTAAATGGCCAAATGTCAAAACATGCCAAATTAAAGCTGATATAGCAAAAGTGCTCTTGCTGTATATCTTGTATCTTCACGGAAATAGGACGTAATTTTATCTTTTAGAAAGTGGGAATAAGTTTCAGTCTTGCCTCCAGGGCATACTTGCTTTGTGACCTTGGGCAAGGTTATTGATATTACACTGTTTCTGAGATTCCACATTTAAAATAGGGCAAAATACGTTATAATGCTGGTGATGGGGAAAGATAATACCTTTTGCCATAATTAGAAATATTTGTAGTCCAATAATATTAAAGGAAAATATACTTACCTGGCAGGGGAGATACCATGATCACAAAAAACATATGATTTCATTTGCAACATTTCTAAATCTCTGCTAATAGCATAGAACTTAATGGTAAAAATTTACAGCAAAATGGTCCTAAGTTATACCTAATTAAGACATGCTGGTAACAGATATGTATTGGTGGACTGTTGTACACTGTAGAAACCGTGAATTCTTTGCTTACAAGGATTTTGGACAGACCAGTTGATTTCAGTCTTGCTTCTGTTATTTACCAAACGTCTTGACTTTGCACAAAATATTTCAGTTCCTAATATTCCAGTTCTTTTTTTTTTTTTTTTCGTTTTTGTCTTTTTTACTGACTGGTAACAGGATCGCAACCCTCGGTGTTGCGCCCGTACTGGGGACCGGCAACGGTATCACAACCCTCGGTGTCGTGCCCGCACCGCGCTCAGCCAGTGCGTGGGAACCGGCCTCCACATGGGATCTGAACCCTCGGCGGGAGCGCCGCCGCACTCCCAAGCGGCGCACTCTCCAGTGCGCCACTGGGCCGGCCCCTAATATTCCAGTTCTTAACCTCTCTAAATCTTAGTCGCTTTGCCGTAAATTGAAGATAATGACACTGATCTCACAGGATTGTGAAGAGTCAAACAACATAAGCAAAGTACTACATGCAGAAAGTGCTTTATGCAATTCAGCAGGAAAACTGAGTACTATAATGGTTTAAATATTTTCTTAATATTTATGATAAACTGTAATCATCATTGTCCTAGATTTTTAAATCTTTCTGTCCCCATCTGCCACCCATAAACAACAGACAGCAACAAGTACCAGTCTGTGTTATTACTGGCATTTCTGAATGGAATTTTTTTTTCTTAATTTTATTTTGCCGATATACAATGTGGGTGATTATTGTGGCCCATTACCGAAACCTCCCTCCCACCACCCTCTCCCCCCTCCCTCCCAAAAATGTCCTTTCTGTTTGCTTGTCGTATCAACTTCAAGGAATTGTAGTTGTTATGTCTTCTTCCCCCCCCCCGTTTTTTTTTTGTGTGTGTGTGTGTGAATTTATTCATTTATTTTTAGCTCCCACCAATAAGTGAGAACATGTGGTATTTCTCTTT
>NW_007772694.1:0-646 GCF_000696425.1 Galeopterus variegatus | reverse complement strand
CTCATACATTGTTGGTGGGACTGCAAAATGGTGCAGCCTCTATGGAAAATGGTATGGAGGACCCAAACTTTAAAAACTGTCTCCTGGAGGGTGTAGAGACACTGATATCTCTGGTCAGATCTGTGTGTATGTGCATGTGTAAACCTGGCTCCTTATGGTTCTCCTTGATGTCCATGTAATTTAGCAATCAGCTGAAGTTTAGGTAGAAGTTATTTTCAGACATCTCAAACCAGTGTGGCCTCCATCCTCTCCTGATGAGGCTATGTGTGGGTTGAGAAATTCATTAAAAAGCACAACAGATTCTTAACTATTTCCAGGATTTTAAAATTTTCTTTTGGCTTCCCAGGGTCTCCCACATCCACACATAGTTTTTCAGTAAGCCAGTGATATGTGGGAGTGTTTATTGCTTCAACATTTCTGTAGCTTTTCTGCTTCCAAAATCTTCCCTTCACATTTCTGGCTTTTCTCCCACCCACTCGGAACTGACTCCACCACCTCCGGCCAGTAAAATTGGAAGTTTTGTTGCCTAAGCTGGAATGTATGGGAATGTTTCTAGTCAAAAATATCTCAAACACTTCATTCTTCTATGATACAATAAAAGTTGTTCATGAATAATCATTTCTTAATTGTTTACCTGCCTTTGGCT
>NW_007772693.1:1924-4757 GCF_000696425.1 Galeopterus variegatus | reverse complement strand
ATGTATTAGAGATTGTTTAATAATTCCTCTGTTGTTGGTCACTTAGATTCCTTTCTATTTTTTGTGGAAATGAAGATCTTGATGCATAGGACTTCTAAAAGATGGATTTTGGATGATCAACTTAAGACAGATTCAGAAAGTAGAATTCCTGGGTCAAAAGGTAAGAGATATTTCATAGCTACTCATACCAATATTTGAATGGACAAGTCAATAGAAACTAAATCCTAGCTGAAAGCATCCAGAAGCATAGCTACTGTGCCTGGGAGTATAGAAAATGAGGATGAAAATGGCATGAGATGAATCTGGAGAAGTAGAAAGTTTCTATTGTGTGCAAAATATAGAAGTTGTTTATGTTTCTTCCCTTTTCATATTCTCCTGACAGTGCTGGAGTCCTGTGGCTGCCAGCTCTTGTCACAAGTTTCTTTTAGCTTTTAGCTGGTAATGTTTGACATTTCCTCTTTAAAGTGATTTTTCTCTCTTGCTTAAATTGTCAGCTTGGTATTGATCACACATGGCTAGCTGCTGAGAAAACCCCAGATTAGAAGAGAGCCAACATTTGCTGAGTAGGGGAGTGGGGATGCCAGATTAAATGATTCATTTCAGCCATATGTGGAAAAAGAACTAGAGAGCAGATACTGAAAATGAGTCTCTCATGAAATGCCCATATTGCCCACGGATGCATGAGAGAACTATTTTGTAGAGGAAAGAGTGCACAGGTAGAGGATGAAACAGGATGCATGTCTATTGTATCTTTTGAGTTAGTGGATTTTGAACAGCATGTGTCATAAAGAAGTAATTGGGATAATTAATTGGTCCTTGTCCTAACTTCCTATGGCTGCTGTAACAAATTACCACAAACTGGTGTGCTACATGGCCTTCATACCTACCATTTTAGTTGCTTCTTAGTGGTTATCAAATTCATGTATTAGAGATTGTTTAATAATTCCTCTGTTGTTGGTCACTTAGATTCCTTTCTATTTTTTGTGGAAATGAAGATCTTGATGCATAGGACTTCTAAAAGATGGATTTTGGATGATCAACTTAAGACAGATTCAGAAAGTAGAATTCCTGGGTCAAAAGGTAAGAGATATTTCATAGCTACTCATACCAATATTTGAATGGACAAGTCAATAGAAACTAAATCCTAGCTGAAAGCATCCAGAAGCATAGCTACTGTGCCTGGGAGTATAGAGAATGAGGGTGGAAATGGCATGAGATGAATCTGGAGAAGTAGAAAGTTTCTATTGTGTGCAAAATATAGAAGTTGTTTATGTTTCTTCCCTTTTCATATTCTCCTGACAGTGCTGGAGTCCTGTGGCTGCCAGCTCTTGTCACAAGTTTCTTTTAGCTTTTAGCTGGTAATGTTTGACATTTCCTCTTTAAAGTGATTTTTCTCTCTTGCTTAAATTGTCAGCTTGGTATTGATCACACATGGCTAGCTGCTGAGAAAACCCCAGATTAGAAGAGAGCCAACATTTGCCGAGTAAGGGAGTGGGGATGCCAGATTAAATGATTCATTTCAGCCATATGTGGAAAAAGAACTAGAGAGCAGATACTGAAAATGAGTCTCTCATGAAATGCCCATATTGCCCACGGATGCATGAGAGAACTATTTTGTAGAGGAAAGAGTGCACAGGTAGAGGATGAAACAGGATGCATGTCTATTGTATCTTTTGAGTTAGTGGATTTTGAACAGCATGTGTCATAAAGAAGTAATTGGAATAATTAATTGGTCCTTGTCCTAACTTCCTATGGCTGCTGTAACAAATTACCACAAACTGGTGACTTAGAACAACTGAAATTTATTTTCTCACAGTTCTGGAGGCCAGATGTCAGAAGTAAAGTGTTGGCAGGGCCACACACCCTCTGGATGCTGTAAGAAAGGATCCGTCCTTGACACTTCCCATATCTGGTGGTTCGATGCGTTCCGTGGCTTCCTTGGCTTGTGGTCACATCACTCCAGTCTCTGCCTCTGCCTTCTCTGTGTCTCTGTCTTTTTCTTTTTCATCATTTATAAGGACAATTGTCATTGGACTTAGGGCTCACTCAGGTAATCCAGAATGATCTCATTTCAAATTCCTTAACCAATTACATCTGCAAAGACCTTTTTTCAAATAAGGACAAATTCAAAGATTTCAGGGATTTTGATGTGGATATATCTTTTGGGGGCTGCAATTCAACCCACCACAGTCTTTAATTTACCAGAGGTATATTATTTTGGAAAAACAATTGTTTTATGGGAAATAATTTATGATCCATCATTAACTAGGGTGAAAAATACTTCCAGAAAGTGGTTCAGCACTTGACCATGACAGCAGGGCAGTAAAATAACTTTCCAGTCATGGCACCCCCGAGTCCATCTCTTTTTCTACAGCTCCTTCATGGGTTTGGAATACTATCTCTACCCTTCTATGTGGTAAATATATGTTATTAGAGATTATCCATCAAGCACTGTTTACATGTTAACACTTCTGGGTATAGCATTTGCCAATTTCCATGGTGTAAGTACTCCTACCACAGCCTATTTCAAGCAGTCAAGGTGATGTCACTGAACACAAATTTAGGAAGAGGCGTGCCCCATTGGATCCAGCACACCACTATCAGTAGACAGCATTAGGTCAGAACCATTCTCTGTGTCACATGCATTTTTTAATTAAAGGTGACTTGTAAATATTTTATCTTCCTTCCCTCCTGAACTCACAATGTCTATAGAGACCAAGAATGGTCAAACTTAGTTCAAGAACTGTTGCTTTGCGTTGCTTCGCCCCCCATGGATTTGTCACCCCACATCCCCTGGGTGATGGAGATGCAAAGGATTACTCAAAGCCCATCT
>NW_007772693.1:0-738 GCF_000696425.1 Galeopterus variegatus | reverse complement strand
AAAAAAAAAGAAAGACAAATATCCAGAACATTTTCCACTGGACCAGAATTATAAGACTGTTCTTTTTGGGATAGGGAAATTATAGATGTAAGTTATTTGATCTTGATATGTGTGCTAATTTGAAATCCCCTGTTAAAATAGTGGACTTCAAAATTTGCATTTCTAGTTGAAATCTAGCTGAGAAACCCAGTACAGGAGGGAGAAGCTTTAGATGAAAAACTGTGCTCTCTGTGCCTATTTTAGAGCAGTAAAAAACGTGGGGGAAGTAAAATTAATTCAGGTAAGATAGTAATTGCCGTATTGTTTACTGTTATGTTCTGTGTCAGGTAGATACCTCGTGAGAGAATTGACTTTAATCCTTTCAGAAAAACATTTCCCCTGAGTCTGTATATAAGGGTGTTTTTGAGACCTAAAGTATCTATGGATTTTTTAAAGCACATATGTACACTGCACCTGACACTGGGATTACTGCACAGGAGAAGGGACATGGGTCTTGGAGTTCTGGTGGTGCCTGGCTGGTCTGGGCTGATCTGGGGAGTGGCTGCTATTCTCCCCAGGCACCTACATACAGAAGCTTCCTTAGGTTTCTCTATGACCTTTCCTGTGAAATCCTGGTGGGGCCACCACCATGTCTGTTTATAAAATTGAAAATCCCACATCCCAGGATCTTGTTTAGGCCCACACAAACTGGACTGGAGGTTTGGTCATCCTAAAGCCTGATGGGGTTCCTGGAGGAAA
>NW_007772692.1:4172-4758 GCF_000696425.1 Galeopterus variegatus | reverse complement strand
CCCTTGTTAAAATTGTATCCCCCTTTCTGATCTTCAGCTAATATCTTTATGCTCTATACATTTTAATTTCACTTATAAATTTCTAAAATACAATATAATTTACTTACCATGTTCTACATTTTTTTTCCTCCTCCTAATACAGTGTAAATTCTGTACAATCAGGGGATATTTTTTTCTTTTTTCTTTACCATTGTATCCTAGGCACAAAACACAGCCAGAGAGATATTAGGTATTCAATATATGTTTTTTAAGTGAATGACTAAATAACAAATGAATGAAAATTCACTTTCGCCAGTTCTATACTAGTTCCATTTCTCATCAGTAAACTACTATGAAGTGCTGGGTCTCTATGTATCAGTGTTAACTAGGAATTACTGTCTAGTAAATAAACTTTTAAAATTGATGTGAGTGATTCTATTTTCTCTATGTAGAGTTATTCATGGCAAACAGCAACAAGTCCCATTAGTGAAGGCTAAGAATTAGCAGTAGGTACTTGTGATTTATTTCTTTATAGAATCTTTCTTCAACTCTACTAAGTCTTTATTTCATCCAAATGGCTTGATCTCGGGGCCGGCCCGGTGGTGCA
>NW_007772692.1:0-3325 GCF_000696425.1 Galeopterus variegatus | reverse complement strand
CCGCTTGGGAGCGCGGTGGTGCTCCCGCCGAGGGTTCGGATCCCACATACAGACCGGTTCCCGCTCACTGGCTGAGTGAGGTGCGGACGCAACGCCGAGGGTTGCGATCCATTGCCGGACACGAAAAAGGACAAAAAGGAAAAAAAAAAACAAAAAAAACAAATGGCTTGATCTCTGTGAAGTTACTCAAGTTTGACACTTGGTTGAAGGGTTGCAGCTCACTAACACGATGTTTCAAAGCAGGGTAGCAGTTAAACAAATCTTGAGATATTTTTCACTTATAATAATTATATATGTTAGGCTATCCATCTGTCTGGGCTCTAGGAAAACTAAGATTAATTAAATTGCTGAATATCTCAGCATGTTTTGACCATTCTGATTTCCAAGTTAACCCATTGTCTCTTTATGTCCCTCCACTCAGATGCAGCCACTGCAGGATTTTCCCAGTCCCCCTATAAACAGTGAGCTTATTTCAGCCATGGCATGTCTTACCAGCATTCCAGTTGAAAAATGCAGCCACTAATCACTATTCAAATGTGCTGTTGCTGCCTTTACCGATGTGTTCCTCAGGGCCTTGAGTCTGTTGGCTTTCATGAAGAACGTAGTGGGTAGATGGGCTGGTGACTCATACCATGTCCACTCCATCCTTTCACTATCTCCTGATTATGTGGATTATTTAACCAATATTATTTTTAAAATGCTGACATCTCAACTAGATTTAGTGTGAGACACAGTTGAGTGAGTAATTATTAGGAAACAATTACTATTCCCAGCTGCTTAAGCTAATATGTTGATTCCAAAGGCACTGAAAAATTTGGCCACTTTTGTGAATTCAGACTGATATGAAATTATGTTCTTTTCAGTCAAACATCCTCAGTCTATTCCCAAATCTGATAGCCAGAGTTTTGCTGATAACATTTAGCAAAGCCCCCAAATTCTCCTGGTAAGCCAGTTTCTCCTCTAGGATTTGACTAGTCAGTTTAGACCCAACTGTTAACCTTCCTCTACACACTGGAGGGCTTGGTCATGAAAGAAGTTGATGTGCTCTGACAGGATAAAATAAGTCATAGCATTGTACAAAGATGGGCTAACAGTTTATTAAAACTGTTCTCTGTCTTCTGACTACACAGCTATATAAATTTTCCTATCACCTTGTATATAGGCATGACATGTGACTAATTTTCTCCAGTAGAATGTGAATAGAAATGATGTATCACTTTCAGTATGCTTTCTCTATTCCCTCATTCCTGTTTTTCACTGCCAGCTGGATATCAAGGCTGAGAATAAATTCAAGGGACATGCTCTGTTTAAAAAAAAAAAAATCTAAAACATGTGGCAAAGGCTTAGCATACAGGAAACAAGCAATAATAAAACTGTTATCAGAGTCTGAAGAGATGATTATCCATATTATGTAATGGCAAAGCATTTGGTAAAACTGTTGCCTGCAATTTCCTGGGGGAAGATCACGTGCCTACTGAACTGGCAGCTGTGAGGAAGAAATTGAGAAGAATCAAAGTATTAGTGTCTGTTGGCTACTATTGCATCCTTTTTGTCAAAGTATTATAAGAAAAAAACACACCCAGGAGGGAACTCGCCAGTTTACAAACAGAAATAAAGAAAAGAGAGAGTGTCTGGAAATTTTGAGTCTTAAAGAGTGGGAAAGCTAACTGCTTCTGATCTTAAAACAGCAGGTAATATGATGAAGCCTTGAGTAACAAAAATCACACTAAAACACAACCATGCAGGAAACATCCTTTTGCAGCAATGATGAAGTAATAGGCCCCAATTTAATCTTTTTCTGTAAATAACTAGAAAACTGAAGGCAGTATACGAAACAATAATTTTCAGACATAGCACAACAGGCCACTAAGAGTGGGATATCTGAGAGAAGAGAAACAGAAAAATGAGGATGGCCCCTACGGTTGTCCCAAATTACCACCTGGATATTCCAAGGAAAAGTCAAGGGGTAATGTTCATGAATTGGAAGAATTAATATTGTAAAATATTCATACTAAAAGCCATCAACAGATTCGGTGCAATCCCTATCAAAACACCAATGACACTATTCACAGTAACAGAAAAGAACAATCCTAAAATTTGTATGAGGTCACAAAAGACCCTGAATAGTAATAGCAATCCTGAGCAGAAAGAACAAATCTGGAAGCATCACACTGCCTGATTTCAAACTATACTACGGAGCTGTAGTGACCAAAACACAAGGTACTGACATAAAAACAGACACATAGACCAATGAAACACGATAGAGAACCCAGAAATAAACTCACATACTTACAGTCAACTGATCTTTGAAAAAGGCAACAAGAACATACATTGGGGAAAGGACAATCTCTTTAATAAATGATGCTGGAAAAACTGAATATCCACATGTAGAAGAATGAAACTAGACATGTACCTCTTGCTATACACCAAAATCAACTCAAAATGGATTAAAGACTTAAATTTAAGACCAGAAAGTACACAACTTCTAGAAGAAAACAATGGGGAAAACAGTACAGGACATTGGTCTGGGCAAATATTTTTTGAGGGTGAGACCTCAGAAACACAAGCAACAAAAGTAAAAATAAACAATGGGTTTATATCAAACAAAAGCTTCTGCACAGCAAAGGAAACAATCAACAGAGTAAAGAGACAACCTACGGAATGGGAGAAAACTTTTGCAAACTATCCATGCAATGAGGGATTAATAACCAGAATATATAAGATACTTAAAAAAACTCGACAGCAAAAAACAAACAGTTTGAATGAAAAATGGGCTGACTTGGCCAGTAAGCTCAGGTGGTTAGAGTGCAATGCTGATAACACCAAGATCAAGGGTTCAGATCCCCATACAGACAAGCCACCCCAAAAATAAATGTGATGAAATTTAAAATGGGAAAATGAACTGAATAGACATTTCTCAAAAGAAGACATAAAATTGGCCAACAGAAATACGAAAAAATACTCAGGTTCACTAATCATCAAAAAAATGCAAATCAAAACCACTGTGAGATATCATCTCACCACAGTTAAAATGGCTATTATCTACTAGTTTACCATTATAAACTAGTTTATTACTGTAAGCTAGTACAGCCATTATGGAAAACAGTATGAAGTTGCCTCAAAAAACTAAAAATAGAAATACCATATGATCCAGCAATCTCATTGCCAAGTAAATATCCATAGAAAAGAAATCAGTATATTGAAGAGATATCTGCACTCGCATGTTTATGGCAGCACTATTCACAATATCCAAGATGTGGAATTAACCTAAGTGCTCATCAGTGGATGAATAGATACTAAAACGTTGTTTGTATATACAATGGAA
>NW_007772691.1:2521-4759 GCF_000696425.1 Galeopterus variegatus | reverse complement strand
GAATAAATTCCTTCATTTTTGGCTCTTCATGCTTCTCTGGGGCTCGCTGGGCCCATTCTTCCTACTTGAGCTGATGGTAGCTGATACTACTTTTGCGCCTGCTAATCCTCTGGGCAGATTTTTTTTTTTTTTGTCTTTTTTCCATGTCCGGCAACGGTTCGCAACCCTCAGTGCTGCCCCCGTACCGGACCGGGGACCGGCAACGGGATCGCAACCCTCGGTGTTGCTCCCGCGCCTTGCTCAGCCAGTGAGCGGGAACCGGTCTGTATGTGGGATCCGAACCCTCAGGCGGGAGCGCCGCCGTGCTTCCCAAGCGGCGCACTATCCAGTGCGCCACCGGGCCGGCCCCTCTGGGCAGATTTTGAAGCAAGAGAAACTAAGAAATAATGAAGACAGGTGGAGGCAGTAGCGCTGATTGTGGGTATGAGTAACAAGAGAATGCATTTGGGAAGTATTCATTTTAAAAACATTTGAAATACTTAAGCATAAACACCTTCCCTTCTCCCCCTCCTCCATCAAATACATCCCACCTTGATTCTGGTTACACATACCTATGGCTACCTGATCTATGACAAAGGTGGCTTTTCAGGGCAGGGGGGAAAGAATGGTCTTTTCAAAAAGTGGTACTTGGCAAAACGGTTATCATTATGCAATATATACTCATTGACTTATGATGGGATTACATCCTGATAAACCCCATCGTACACTGAAAAGATCATTAAGCAGAAAATGCATTTAATACACCTAAGCTACCAAACATTATAGCTTAGCCTAGCCTAGCTTAAAGATGCTCAGAACACTGACATTAGCCTAAAATTGGGCAAAATCATCTAACACAAAGCCTATTTAATAGTAAAGTGTTGAATATCTCATGTAAGTTATTGGGTACTTTACTAAAAGTGAAAAACAGAATGGTTGTATGGGTACTTAAAGTACAGTATCCAATGAATGTGTATTGCTTTTGCACCATCTGAAAGTCTAAAAATTGTAAGTCAAAGCATCAGAAGTCAGAGACCATATGAGTATATATGAAGGTACTTCCAAAAGTTCATGGAAAATGGAATTAAAAGATAATGGGAATCTTTCCACGAATTTTTTTTAGTACCCTCATATATGGCTATATATACAGTGTGATCCCTCTACACCTTGCACAAATATCAATTCCAAATGAGGTGCAGATCTAACTACAGGCGGTGAAATAATAGAGCTTTTCTAAAAAACAGAGAACATCTTCATGACCTTCAAATGATTTTTAAAAACAAAATTCAAAAGCACTCACCATAATGGAAAGAATTGATTAGTTTGAACTACACTAAAATTACACACTACTACTCATCAAAAGGCACCAAAAGGAATCAAAACACAACCCACAGAGAGAATATTTGCAATACATATATCCAACAAAATAATTTTATCCCAAATATATAAAGAGCTCCTACAAATCAACAATTAAAAAAGACAAGGTAATCTGATATATATAGGCGAAAAATTTGAACAGACAGTACTTCTCAAAAGATAAATTCAAAGAGAATAAATGGCCAATAGACATTTGAAAAAGCGCTCAACTTTATTAGTCATGAGTATGCAAATGAAAACCACACACAAATTAAAATCCACCAGTGGATTTTTTTTTTTTTTTGCCTGAGAAAGCCAAAAAATATTAAATGTTGGGATAGGTTGTGAAGCAACTGGAACTTTCACCCACTGGTGGTTGTGAGTAATCCTTTGGCCACATCAATTCATACTGACTATAAACATACATACGTGTTCTAGCAGTTCCATTCCTAAATATATACCCAAGAGAAATACGTATATATGTTCACCAGATATGTACAAGAATGTTGTTAGCAACACTTCTCATAATAGCCCAAAATTGGAAACAACGCAAGTATCCATTGTGTTCTATTTAGACAACACAATAAGGAACAGCAACGAGAATGAGACATCTACAATTAAACAAAACAATATGAATGAATCTCACAAGCATAATGATGAGTGAAAGAAACTAGATACAAAGAATACTTACTGACTAGATGATTCCATTTGAATAAAGTACAAAAAAGAGAGTTAATCTATGCGTTTAGAAGTCAGAATAGCGATTTATCTCAGGAGGGGATGGCGACTGGAAGGGGACACAAAGGAGGAATGTCCTGTTTCTTCATCTGAGGCTGGTTGCTTATGTGTGTTTAGCTTGTGAACACTCATCAAGCTGTATATTTATGTGTAGTTTTCTCTGTG
>NW_007772691.1:0-1609 GCF_000696425.1 Galeopterus variegatus | reverse complement strand
ATTTCAGCTCTCCAATCAATAGGTGCAAAAGAAAATTAAATTAAATTCTGTTCACTTGAGATATTAATCATTTTAAGACCTTTTGAAGATTTCTCAGTCATGACTCCACTTTTCAATATTTTTCCACTTGCATTGAGCCAGTGTGCCCAGAAATGTTCTTTTGAACTTCATATATTATAAAACCACTTAGAAACAGAAATTTAAATGCATGCTCTATAAATAATTTCATATCAAAGATATCAGAAATGTGAGAGAATTAACATAGAACTAAATAATTTAAAAGAAAGGAAGCTTTTCTAATATTGAGTTGTTAGGGCTTATGCAAATTATTACTGCTTTCTTGTGATAGCAAAGTATTTACATAGAAATAGAGGACATAGTATAAAAAATTCTCGTGTACCCATTTCACTGTTTCAACATTTACCCACATATGCCTGATCTTGTTTCATTTATACCTCACCTTCTTCCTCTCTCTCCCACTAAATGATTTTAAAGCAAATCCCAGACATTATATTTCATCTCTAAAGACTTCAGTATACATACACACACAAACACACACACACACACACACACACGCACACACCTTTCAGATAAAGGCCATGATACCATTATCATGATTAAAATAAATTGACAAAAAGTCTTTAATATCATCAAATAGTGAGTCAGTACTATCATTTTCCTCATTTTCTTGTGATTTTTCTTAATGCACTTTTTTCATTCAAGATCCAGTCAGGGTTTATATATTGCATTTGATCACTATAGCTTCAAAGTCTCTTTTAATCAATATGATCCCTACCCTCTCTATCTTTTCCCCCAGACATTATTTGTTGAAGAAACAGACTATAAAATAAAACAAGTTGACTTGAGTACTATAATTCTATAATTCTGTTAAGATTCACATTTACTATTATTCAAATGTTTCTTTGTAGAAGTGAAAAACCAATATTTTTATTAGATTCTATGTTGCACCAACAGTCCACTCTGAAATGGAATTACATTGCTGTCCCATTAATAAGTAACTCTATCAGCAAGTATCTATTTTGTGCTTACTATGTTCAACACTGTGCTCAGCAGATTGCACAAATTATTTGACTCAATCCCCATAGCACCCCATGAGGTAGCTGTTATTACTCCCATTTTACAGATGAGAAAACTGAGGCACAGAGCAGTAATTTATCCAATATCATTTGCTAGAAACTAAGAGAATTGAGCCTAAAATAAAATGTATTTAACATGAAATCCATGCTGTTAATGACAACATTGTTCTATGAGTTTAAGCTTTTAGGAAATACCCCCAGTATTAGAGGGTGAAGAGATGCTATCATCCAGACTGGATTTTTAAAAAATTCTTCCAGTATGTTTCTTTATACCCTTATTCTTCAAAGTGTGGCCTATGGGCCAGCAGGAGAAATGCACAATCTCAGGCTCAACCTCAGACATTCTGTATCAGGATCTTTGAAGGGAACCGGCAATAAATTCTGCAGGTAATTTTTATGCCAGCTAATGTTTGAGAACCACTGCTTTAGACTGTACTACTTGGTGATCAGGGCTGGCTACTTGGTCTATCTACTACTTTAAGGCCAGTTTAAAGAGATATAAGGAGGGGCCA
>NW_007772690.1:3139-4759 GCF_000696425.1 Galeopterus variegatus | reverse complement strand
CGAGCAACGAAAGAAACGGGAGCTTTTGTACGTAGTTATTGATACCAAGCAGTCAACGATACACTTAAGAGCAAAGCTCCGACTGGAGAATGTGTCTTCCCTACATTCAATTAATATCATATAAGCATTCAGATTTGACTGATGTCTTTCACCGATGAAATGAAAAACATCAAGTAGCCCACCATGATGAGAAATATTCTGAAAAGAACATTTCTTTCCTGATTAAAAGCAAATAAGGAAAAGTTACAATCCAGAGGTGGGGAAATAATATTACCCTGAGTTGTTTTTGCCAGGTCAGTTGTTCGTGTAATCTTAGTTGTGAAGAATTCTCGNTACCCTGAGTTGTTTTTGCCAGGTCAGTTGTTCGTGTAATCTTAGTTGTGAAGAATTCTCGGGTGGATTGGTCTGTTTCTTCTGGAGAAAAACACAGTAAGAAGGCTCATTTTAAATAATTGTCACTATGGATGTGACAAAAAACAAAAAACAAACAAAAAAAAACAAGCCACGCTCTTTTCTGCCCCACACAATGATTAAAGGGTAAATTGCATTTAAAAAATACTCCCAGTAATCATAGTAATTCAAAGTTAATGGTACATTTTAGTAACTCTCATTTATTATATTCACTGCCTTCTGCAGTTATTTTAATGATTATAAGAATTTCCAAAAGCTTTTAGCTCAGAATCATTGTTTCATGACCTTGGATGTAGCTTTCATACTTAGTTATTGCTATCAAGCAGTCAACAATACATTTGAGTGTGGCTCATGTATGAAAGTCTCCTGTTTTTATGTATTTATCTCTTTCATGTCTCTTCTCTACTCCATAAATTCCACAAATTATTTAGGTGAGCTGGAAAGAAAATATGTCATATGAAAAGATGTGTATTTATACCATACAAGAACAATTATTCTTCTATTTTCTTCATGTGAAATTCAGAGTGTATGTTATTGACACATTTCTCCTGACAAAATAAAAAAANTAATAAAAAGTTAAAGCAAACAAATAAAAACAGATTCAGACTGTCCTACACCACAGTCTTTCTTAGTCATGTTTATTTAGAATACATATTACCCCACTGAAAAAATGCATACTTCAAAATTAGATTTCTTTTATTATCATTTCCTGTTGTTATTTCAAACTTCTTCCACCAACTTTTCCCCTCAAATTAGAACTGGTAATAGATAAAGTAAATTTATTTGTCTTCCAACTCCTTAGAAAAAGTCTGCTTTTATTTTTAGTTTTATTTTTGGCTTCCTGTCATCTGATAGAGGTAGAGATAGGCAATGGGGGGTCATTAAAAAAAAAAAGAAACCATTAAAGTACTGGAAATCCACAATTGGTTATAATCAAGAAGGATAGAAAAACATAAAAAGGAAAGACTGAGAGCACGAAGATGAAATGGAGCTTTGTGTCGATGAGTTTACTTCTCCTGAATTAGGAGAACCCAGAGAAGAAGAAATAAAAGTAGGGAATCCCAGAGAACACATCCCTAGATATTTAAATATCGCCATCATTAAAAAAATGTTTTTCTTGTTAATGTAGTTTCTTTTCTCAGGCTGCAATATCATTGTGTTTCATCAAGTGGGGGACGGGGGAGAGAAGGAGATAAAGGGAGGGAGAAA
>NW_007772690.1:0-1495 GCF_000696425.1 Galeopterus variegatus | reverse complement strand
AAACACAGCAATAGTTCCACCCCCATATTATCTTGAAATCATAATGTCATATAGACATAGCAAATTACATTGTTCACTTTGCAACACTCGGTGTAAATAACATATTGTCATGTTTTTTCCTTCCCTGCTTTATTCTCTTGATTCTGTTTATAAGAGAGATTCTTGTGCAGTTGGCAGGTGATGGTTCTTGCTTCAGTAAACCAAGACACATTGAAAAATAGGAAGTGGAAATTAGATAATTGGTATATTCAGTAGTGGATTTTGAAAAGTACTTTTAACTTTGTTATCATGGGTTATGTCGACTGCAGGCCTACGCTAGAATAGATGAGTATTTGGTAAAAATTGAGGTATATTCGCTCATCCAATTTTAATTATTTTTTTTTCCAAAAAGGATTTCATTTTAAAATGTGATCAGTGATCAGTAACTTCATTTCAGCAGGCACTCACAAGGCATGGACTTATTGGAAAAGGGATGAGGGAGTAAAAGAAGGCCCTGATTTGAACATGGCTCTGTGGGATGTAGCATGGAAGGGACAGAGTAGCCACAAACACAAGTGGGAAAGAACTCTTGCTTCCCAGTTCATTTGCAGCTAAGAGTCAGCAAACTGGGCTTCCACAATGCGCACGTTTGTGCTGAGCTCCTCAAAAGCTTGTCCACCTCATCCCAACTGGTCTTCCTGGCTTACACATCCCCATTTCTCCAGGCAACCTACCTGCTCATCCCATTAGCCTGGCTGCCATTCCCTGTCCCGTGCCTCTTTCCCATCTGTCTTTAACTTAAAACGATCTTTCACACCTGTGGCTCCTCAACTCTCATTCCAACATAAAGACCCAGTGTAGATGTGAGAAGCCTTCCCTGATGCCCCCAGGTATTTTGCTTATTCAGCACATTGCTTATTTCTCTGTCACATTCATTGTAACATGAAACATTGAGAATAATCCTAGGAGTTCTGGTGACCGAGTGTGTAGGTTCTAATCCTGGCTCTGACACCAGCTGTGTGAACTGGGCCAAGTGTTTAAATTTCTTTGTGCCTCAGTTTTCTAATTTGTAAACTGGGGCAAATAATAGAACCCACCTCACAGAGTTATGTGTCTTAAATTAAAAAAATACACGTAGTGCATTGGGTAGCACTGAGGAAGCAGTTTTTCACTAAATCCTGTCTCCACATTAGAGGGGAGCTCTCTAGCATAAGGACCCACTTTTAAAGCACTTTTTTTTGAACTCACATTACTCAGAATTGCAGTCAGCACCCAGCAAAGGCTCAGTAAGTATAGCACTAGATGACTGATTTTTCTTCCCAAATGCAGTTTCGAATACGGAAAAAGCAAAAAAAAAGTACAGCACTGATTTGGAAACATTTTTCTTTTTGGAATACTTGATATTTTGTCAAGATCCTTGAAAACATTCTCATTTTATATTGAAAATCAGCATAAATATTAGAAAGACCAATATACAGTTAATGTGAATATATCAAGTGAAGTGAATATTTTTTTT
>NW_007772689.1:2594-4759 GCF_000696425.1 Galeopterus variegatus | reverse complement strand
TTACTTCACTGATTTTGAGAAGTAAGATATTTATGTGCTTTTAAGGAGTCTCTGATAAGACGTTATATGAATATGTTACAATATGCATTTGCTTTACTATTGGAATAGCTCTTATATCAGGGAAAGAGGGCCATAAGATACAATTACCATTTATTTCTATATGCCAAGTTTTCTGGCATATTTTCTTGGGGAGAACATAAGTCTACCTGGCTGCTTTTGACCAAAGAGATCAATAATTCTACCAGAATCAGTAGCTAAAGTTGAGTATGGATAAATTTAACTTCTCCTAGGTCATTTCAAAAGTCTCATTTTTTAATAAAATGTTTATTGATTTTTGCTTATTACCCAAATGAATATATGTCTAATGGAAAAAATTATAAAATATGGATATATAAATAGAAAAACAAAAAAATAAATAAATAACACTTAAATCCTACCACTGAAGATAACAAACACTAACATCTTAAACTTTATCTTTCTAAACTCTTTTCTACATTTATCCAAATGATATTTTTTACAAAAAGTATTCATTTTCTCTCATAATTTGCTAGTTAAAGTTAACTACATATTGCATACTCATTTCCATTTAATTTACCATTCTTTAGCAAAAGCATTTTAAGTACTACATAGCACTGTACAGCATGGATATGCTATAAATATATTTAGCCATGGAATTATATATTTATAGCATGATGATGAATAAGTAAAAAAAAAAGTACAATAATCGTTCAAATTGCATCTTGAATGAATTTGACCATTCACTTTTTCTACCGAAAGTCATAAAACTGGTAGAAATTTCAAGCTATTCACCAAAATCCATTTTATTCTTTTTCCTTAAAACGTAGCTAGAGACTGCATTTCCCAATTCCCCTTTCTTCTGAGTGTAGAATATGACCAGAGGCTATGTGCCATTTCAAGACCTAGGCCTTAAAATATTGCACATGTGCTTGCCTGCACTCATCTCTCCCCCAACCGTCCCCCACCCATGCCTCAACTGAAACCGGGAATTTGCAGCAACCCAGTTTCAACCAAACAGATGACAACATAACCTAGAATAGAGCAATGACTTGAAGGAGCCTGAGTCCCTGAACGACAGAGTGAAAGATAGCTGCCCCATACTGTCTTAGCCAGCTTTCTATTGCTTATAACAGAATACCTGAAACTGTGTAATTTATTAAAAAAAAAAAAGAATTTATTTCCTACAATTTTGGAGGCTGGGAAGTTCAAGGTTGAGGGCGTGCGTGTGGTGAGGGCCTTATTCCTGGTGGGCACTGTCTTCAGAGTCCAGAGGCAGTGCAGGGCGTTACATGGGGAGAGGGCAAGAGTGAGATGGTGTGCCTTCTTCCTCTCCTTATAAAACCATCAGTCTACTCCCATGATAGCCCATTAATCCATTAATACATGAACGGATTAATCCATTCATGAGGGTCTGTCCCTCACGATCCAATCACCTTTTAAAGGACCTACCTCTCCATACTGCCACATTAGGGATTAAGTTTTCACATGAGCTTTGGGGGAAACAAACATTCAAATGTAGCACATATCATTCCAGGACAAATGTGAGGGAGAGAAGATCATGTATTTCTTATTTATGTCATATATTATTTGATTTCTTTCCTGGTTACGGTAGCAGTTACACCTAACTCACCTTCTCATTATCCAAATTGTGGTTTATCCAATGCTGGTTTATCTACAGTGAATGGAAACCCCATTTTAGCTCAGTCTGAAATGCAGAGCATAATTAGAACTTCCCCTTCCTGAAGCCTTTAGATCTTTGCTTCAGGAGAACCAAATTATAATTTCCATTTTTGAATTTCTGGCAATAAAATGGAATGAGCAACATTTCTTAGTTTGGTCACAAATCAGAAAGGTTTTCCTTTTTTATTATTTTTTTTTTTTTAATTTAACTACTCAATATACATTGTAGTTGATTTGCATGCCCCTTTGCCTGTTCCTCTGCCCCCTCTCCCCTCCCCCACTCACATTATATCTGATCACTTGACCTATAAATTTCAAGGAATTTTGTGATTGTTGCATCTTCTTCCCCCCCACCACCACCCTTTGTGTGTTTATTTATTTTTAGCTCCCACAAATAAGTGAGAACATGGCATTTCTCTTTCTGTGCCTGACTTGTTTCACTTAATATAATTTTCTCTAAGTCCATC
>NW_007772689.1:0-895 GCF_000696425.1 Galeopterus variegatus | reverse complement strand
TTACCCTCTCTACATGCTTTTTCCCATAATCCAATCTCTGTTCCAAGTAAGACAATACTTGGAACAGAGAAATAATCATGAAAAATGTACAATTATTATACAAAAATGTACAAAAATAATCATGAAAAAAGACAATACTTGGAACAGAAGAATAATCATGAAAACATATAAAACTAGAGACAGGTGTCTAGTTTTGAAATATTGAAAATCTTTCAAATAAAATTTGCTGAAAATAACTTCATTTTACTGCCAACTTAAATCTCCTTTTTACCATCTCAATGTTCTTTGCAAAACTGAAATATATGATGCTGAAAATATTCAGGGTTTTCGTGCATGAGAGACCATGATTTTGAAACTTTTCTCTGTAGCTGCTTAACAGATGGATGAAGGCTTTAATCACTTGCCTAGATGGAGGAGGTAAATGGGCCTGCAGTGGGGTCTCTGGATCATGTCATCACCTACTACTCCAGTCTCCAGAGTTAAACGAGGAATATTCCTGACTGATAGCACAAGTGCAAATAATTTCACATATCACTGGCCTTCCAAAGAAACCTCTTAATTATAGACATGGAGGTTTATTGAATTTTATTAAATGTTTAAATAACTATTAAAATTATCTATGTCCCATGTATGATAGTAAAACAACACATTTAAATGTGTCTTAAAATATTACCATAAAACTTTAAACCAATTTAACATAAATAAGTGAATATGATATTGTATAAAAGTATATATAATGGGATGTATATTTAAAATGCATAGGGTATAAATAAAATGACGATAAGCAAAGTGCCTAACTAGTCAACATAATGAAGTCTTCTTTTCAAGGATGTGGAGATCTCATATTGAAAGTTCATTAATAATATGCCCTTGTGATTATACCAATTTTGAAACA
>NW_007772688.1:0-4759 GCF_000696425.1 Galeopterus variegatus | reverse complement strand
CTCTGTAGTTGATGAGAGGCTACTTGTTTTGTTTTTACTGTGAAGGTAGGCTGTTATTTTTCAAAGCTACCACAAAGCTGAAGAGTGAGGGAGAAGACAAGGAAAATTAAAAACTTGACAAGGCTCACTGTTCTTGCTGAGATTCAGTTGTTTTCCTTAAGGAAATGCTCTCTGGATTGTTGCAAAGTTTTAGCTAATTTTGTAAGTTCTAAGAAAGTTAATTCTGACAATTTTTGTCATTTTTCTCATTGCTCTTTTGGAGGAAAATATTGTGGGAAGTCTCTATTTTACCATTTTCACTTATGTTACCCCTGCAATAAGTCTTGACCATACTCTGACCTGGCTTTCCCTGAGCTGCACTGCTGAATTTGGTGTTCAGAGTCACCATTTAGAGCCTTAACTTCACCATTGCCTTTAACTGTTTCTGATATTTTACCCACTACCTCCATCGCCACCTTTCCATGTCTCAGCAGATTCACCTAAGCCCCAGTCTTCTTTTAGGTATTGAATAAAATTTTGCTTCATTTATTATCACCTTCAGCTTTGGATATACTGCAAGAAAATTTTCTTGTCTCAAATTGTTACAAATCTTAATAGTTCATTTCATTCTGTTTTCATACTTGCAGTCTTTTCACCAAAGTCTTCAGGTCAACCTTTCAAATACCAAGTTCTTTAAGTTCTTGGAAGAAGCTCCTATTGTTCTTTCTGCTAAGAGGGCTTTGTGAGGATCACTTTAGTCCTTTAAACACATACTTGCAGTCTTTTCACCAAAGTCTTCAGGTCAACCTTTCAAATACCAAGTTCTTTAAGCTCTTGGAAGAAGCTCCTATTGTTCTTTCTGCTAAGAGGGCTTTGTCAGGATCACTTTAGTCCTTTAAACTTAATAGTAGGGTTAAGTCTCACAAAGAAGACTTTAGGGTTTCCAATCTAGCCTTTACCCAGGAGGCTGCTCCAATACCTCAATATATTTGCAGATGTAATTACTGAACTAGGGTAGGAAATTAAGCTGTTCTTGCTATTAGCACACATGATCTAAAATCCTTGAATATAGCAGTGGAAAACTGTCTGGCAATCCTTTCAGCTAAAGCTCCAGGTCCTTGAGTAACTTCCAAATTCTTATACATATAGCATATTCATATAACACAATATTGTGAGGTCATTAACATTGATGCGAGATGCACAGTCATCTTAAATCCTAAAGAAGCTATTCATGGCTGTAATAGCTATGTATTTTGTGAAGTTTTTGGTGCTAACAGGTGAGGTGCATGATTTTTGTTTGTATGTTTTGTTTTATTGTTTACATTTCTTTTTATTTCCTTTTCTTCCAATAAATTTGTTATTCCAGGTAAATAATATAATTCTTGCAGGTAGAGTCTTAAAATTGAACATGTATGTGAATGTTAGTTCCAGTTATGTACTTTTGCTTTTGAATGGTGAGAGTGATACTATATGAGTTCTGACATTAAGGGCATATTACTGCTATGCACTTCTGTTCTTTGGGAATGTTCACACTTAGTATCCAGCCATTTTGCATAAAAAAGCTCAAACAGCCAGATATATAGAAAGACCCATATAGAGAAGGGCAAATGCCCTGGCCCACAGCCATGACTGAGCTCTCACCTGACAACCAGCATTAACGTACCCATCCTGTGAGGCAGCCGTCTTGAAAGTGGATCTTCCAGGCCCAGTTGGATAGAGAAAACTCATTTCTGTAGATCCTTGGTCAAATTGAAGATATCTGAGTAAAGTAGTTATTGTTATTTTAAGACACCGAGTTTTGTAGTTGTTTGTTACACAGTCATAAATAACCAAAAGATTTTATCACCTAAATAAAGGAGATTACTTTGGGGGGGAAAAAAAGCCAAAACGTGACATTAGCTTTGGGACAAGGTAGGGGAAATCTGGAAGGACTTTGAGGACACTGTCAGTGAAAGCCTGAAGGTCTTGAGGAGAGTGTCAGTGAGGGCTTAAACACAAGTGAAAAAAATATTTTTGCAGCTGGAGGAAAGGAGACTCTTGCAATATAGCCATGAAAAGTTTGTCAATAGTCTTGCCTGCGGTAATGTGAAAAATGCAAAACACATTCTCCAGACTGGATAACCAAGCTGAAAATTTTAAATCAGAATATTGAAAGTACCATCTGGCTTCTTCTGGCTGCCTATAATCAAAGAGGACAGAAGAACCTAAAGAACACTCTGCTAAATAGCTAAGCCAAGACCCCATGGGTTTGAAAATATATTCTCTCTCATTCTTAGCCTCTTCTGATAGAAAATTATTCATATATTAAGAAAGAGTCTCAGGTCAAAAAGCATATCCATGGAAGAAATGTAAGATTCTGCTTTATAGCCTCAGAAAAATCTACGATTCTCCTCATAGGATTGCTCAAGCAGACAAAATATTCTGTAAAAATATTAAGAACATGTCTTATAAAATTTCTTTATGGAATAATAGGATTTCTAAGATTCTTAATGGTGTTGTTCCATGGCAGACTCACACAGAGTCCTGGGCAGAGGAGGGCTTATCTTGAACAGAGTCATGAGTATGATTTTTGTGTAATAAAATCTATTATACACTTTTATAAGAAAACCACGATGTATCTTACAAAAATCATACAAAATAGACTTGTTGAGATAGAAATGGTACAAAATGAAAAGATACCTTTAGATCCCAAATTTCTCGAGGTAGGAAACAGGCTGATAAAACTACTCAGTAATAAACTTAGGTTAATTTTTGTGAAAACATAAGATTGTCTTAGAGTATAGAACTATACATCCAGAGAGTGGAGTCTATAGCTACAGGGAATAACTTCCCAGCACTGGCTGGTCTGGTCCAGTCACTGGCAAAACATGGAACACCTGAATTTCAGAATTGTTGTGAAACAGGAATCGTTCTGTTTCTCCTGTGAGTGTCTACAGCTGTTATGGTAGGTCTGTTCCACCAATTTATGTTGCCTTTGGGGGTGCAAATAAATTGTCTCATTTGATCTTTATATTGAGAGAAACAGAATAAAGAGCCCTCATCTGCCCTGAACCTGATTTAGACGACTTGATAACTAGACTGGGAGCTGATGCCATAACAGCATGAGACTTGAGGATCGTGATGGAGAGATGAATATAGTTTGTATGGGGAAGTGATATAAATTGCTGTAGTCAGAGGTGGAATGTGGCAGATTAATTTTCCAAAGATAGTCATCCATGTTCTTAGTGGACATTTTTGGCTCTCACAATCCATACAATATGAAAGAACTAAGGCTACATGATTTGTAAGACTAGATTATAAATAGTCATATACTCTTGCCTTTTGCTTTGAGGATGCTTGATCTGAAAAAACCAGGCATCATTCTCTAAGGAAGCCTAAACTAGCCCATGAAGAGAAACCACATGAATTCACACACAGAGGTACTACTAGCTGTGAGAGTAAAGCATCAACTGACAGTCATGTGAGTAAAGAAAGTGAAGACATCTCCAGATGCTTCCAATAAAGGCTGAGTCACTATCAGCCTTTGAGGTCCCAGATGCTGTGGAACAGAAGCCATCTACACTGTGCTTTCACTGAATTTCTGAGCCATAGATGTTGTGTGTATTAAAATAATGGTTTTATACTTCCAAATTTGGTGTTGTTTATTATACAGTATATTAGTCAGTTTCTGTTGCTTATAACAGAATACCTGAAATTGAGTAATTTATAAAGAAATGAAATTTATTTATTATAGTTTCAGAGGTTGGGAAGTCCAAAGTCCAGGGAAAATATCTGGTGAGGGCCTTCAACTACGGCAACTCAGTTTATATCATGGTGAGAACGGGCTGAGCAATAAAATTAACCTTTTCACTTGTTCTCCTTATAAAGCCATCAGAATCACACCCATTACTCCACAATGGACCAGTCCATTAGGGCACAGCCCCCACAATATAATCACCTATTAATGGCCCCACTTTTCATTTACCATAATAGGATTTCCCACCCTCTTAATGTTTTTAACAATGGAGATTAACTTTCTAATACATGAACTTTTGGGAGAACCATTTAACCTATAGTATGCAGCAATTGTTTCTGGAGAACCTTACATTCTTTGGTTTCTATTTAGTAATTAGCAGTGTATGTCCTTCCAAATGAAAAGAGATTTTATGTTAACAACAGGCATAGTCCTTTTATAGCCAGTAAATTAAGAATGAAAACCCAATGGTAGTGATTTTTAAAAATAAGGAGGGAAGGTTAGAGAAGAAATAAGAGGGTAGGAAGAAACCAGCTGAAATAAAGAAAATCTGTAATTTAACTTCTGAGGTATTCTAGCTTTCTTGACAATCTTAAAACAGTGAAGTGATATAAATCACAATACATTGTTTAACTTTATCTATGTCACAGTACAATTTCTGCCTAGACAAACTTTTGTAGTTCACACACACACACACACACACACTTACATATGCATTTTCTCTGCCTTTTTGCTTCATCATTCTGAGTAATATCTCTATTAAATTCACTACATCCCATTGGAAAAAAAAAAAGTCAACCTAAGAACTTCAGAAGGTGTCGGACACTCCCCCCAAATGCTACAATTTGATTGTCAAGTGCTTCATCATTCTGAGTAATATCTCTATTAAATTCACTACATCCCATTGGAAAAAAAAAAAAAAGTCAAGCTAAGAACTTCAGAAGGTGTCGGACACTCCCCCCAAATGCTACAATTTGATTGTCAAATAAGTGTAGTGACACTCTGAATGAAAAGATAATTTCATATTTAAAGTGGGGTGGGAAGAAA
>NW_007772687.1:0-4759 GCF_000696425.1 Galeopterus variegatus | reverse complement strand
AAAAAAAAATGAATTATTGTAATGAAATACAAGCAATTATATTAGTTTCTCAGGACTGCCATAACAAAATACCACAAACTGGATGGCTTCAAACAACAGAAATTCATTTTGTCACAGTTCTGGAAACTGGAATTGCAAAATCCAGGTTTTGACAGGGCCATGGTCTCTTTGAAACCTCTAGGGGAAGATCCTACCTTGTCTCCTCCTAGTTTCTGCCTGTTGCCTGCAATCCTGGTGTTCCTTTGCTCAGAGACACATCACTCTGATTTCTGCCTGTCTTCACATGGTATTTATTCTCCGTGTTTGTTTCTTCTGTCTCTCTGTGTCCTCTCTTCTTACAAGAACACCAGTCATTTAGATTCAGGGTCCACTCTAGTCCAGTGTGACCTCATCTTAATTTGATTACATTTGCGAAAATCCTATTTCCAAATCAGCTCATATTCATAGATATAAGGGGATCAAGGCTTGAACATACCTTTTTTCACAGCTGGGGACATAATTCCACCCACAACAATTCTTTTTAAAATTCATTTGTTCATTTGACAAATATTTACTGATAACTTTTTAATAGTCCAGTTACTCTATCAAGTACTCTTTTAAATAATTTCCAAACTTTCAGGTTACAAACTGAAAGATACTCTAAAGTAATACCAGTGGGAGCTTACTTGTGTCAGTTAAAAATGTTGAGAAATATAGACAGTGTGCTTAATGATTACCACCATTTTATCGATAATTAAACTTGGATATTCAAAAGTTAAGTTTCTGTTGAGAGACAGACAACAGGCAAATTGCAACTGGGGTGTAACACAGCTCAGTCTGATGTTAAATGCTTTGTGGTTTTCATTATATTGCACCTTTTAAAAATAAAATTTGTAAATGATGTTAAAGAATAAGAGAGAGAGACTGAGTTACGATTAGGCTTGGTCAGTGAGACACTACTCCTCACTTCACTGTACACTTGATCTTGTGTGTTTGTGTATGAATACTATATATTTATCATTGCACAGACCCACACTATGAACACATGTACATGGGATTTATTTTAATTTTCTTAATATTCTCAATAATTTTCAAAAATAGGCAAAAATAATACACTATAAAATTAATCATACAATTATGTCTCAATTACTCCTTAGAATTACCATTATATATAAACAATTAATTATTCACAGCTTCATATAATTAGAAGATGAATTTAAATGACAGACACTAACAAAAATATTTCTATCTCTCAGCTATATGATAGCTAATAAATCTCTTTGGCAAATATAAATGCCAACTTTTTTTTATAAAGTCAAGACAACCGATTCAATTTATACTCAGTATAGCTATAGTGTAAACTATTACTTAAAATCATCATAATTATATTAATAATGTACAAAGTGTTTAATGGAAGACCCAGAAATAGATGCAAATATCATCCATATCTCCATTATTGTTTAATTAGCAGAAATATATTAGAAAGCATTTCAAGATAGGTGAAAACATTTTTAAGTAGATAATTTTGATGAATTGAGTGAATTCTTCAAAAATTGATACACAAAATTTAATTATGAAAAATTAAACTTAGAGCATACTCTTCTCTTACCCTTTAAAAATATGACAGAGAAAGTAAAGCAACCTTTTAATCACTAGTTGCAAATCTCTCAGTGTTTCATTTACTTGGAATGGGGCAAAAAGGTAAAAGACTCTTATTTCTGGACAAGGTTGTAATCTAAATATGCCAAGGATTTAGCCAAAACTCTTCAGAGAAAAGAATAACCTCCCACTTAAAAAACAATTTCTGACTTACTTCTGTAGCTTATGAGCATCATTGTGTACCATAGCTTTTGAAACATAGGAAAGGAATACGGTTTCTATGTTGGAAAAAAAAAATTAGACCCAAATTTATTAATGGCTAGTCAAAAATTTTTGTTGCTAATAATGAATTATTTAAAGGAATGTTCAAAAACTATTTATAAAGTCTAACTAATGCAATTGATCATTTTCAAATAGAAACAGCATTAAATGTCTTTCCCTGAAATTTCCATGGTGTCAAAAATTTTTGTTGCTAATAATGAATTATTTAAAGGAATGTTCAAAAACTATTTATAAAATCTAACTAATGCAATTGATCATTTTCAAATAGAAACAGCATTAAATGTCTTTCCCTGAAATTTCCATGGTATATTGAAAAAGGAAATAGTTCAATAACACAATGGGGTAAGGCAAGCTTCTATTCACTTGCTGATATTCACTGTTTTTATAGTTGATATTTTCTAGTGCCTGGAGACTCTATAATCACACACCTTTTATAAACCACAAAAAAACAAAATCAATATGTATGGACTGCTAATATTGTAAGAGAAGAAAAAAATAACTATTTACTTTCATGAATGTCCCAATCTTCTAATCATAATGTACCTTTCTTTTTATATGCCAATGAAAAGAACACCTCCTACAAAAAAAAAGTTTAAATATGTCTAAAAAATTATCCCTATGATGGGGCTTTATAACTAAAAAATACATGAATATATACCCTTACATGAGCACAAGCCCATTATGCCAAATTGTATATCATTTAAAATGATTAAAAAAAAATAAAAAAACACCTCTTACTGGTGCTTGCAGTTAGGGGTGTAATTTGAATACCTAGGAAATCAATATCTGCTTTACTATGTGATTACAGCCAAATAATTGAAGTATCAGACAAGCAGTGAACCACAGGGCTTTTCTGTGCAAGCAGCAAGGCTTTCTAACCGTAAAACTCCTCTCAGTGCTGGGGGACCTCAGGTTGTAATTACATAAAACTTTTAAATGTACTATTTTTTCAAAAGAGCCGGTTGGGGTAACCATTCAAGGGAAGAAAAAATTCTAAAAATACCAGAATCGACATTTCATACTGAGGCAAGAAAGAAGGAACTGTTTAAAGGTAAATTGATAAAGGAAGATTCTGGAGGGCTCTCATTCACAGCACCTAATAATACCATTCTCCCGGCCACTTGGAGCCTTTTATGCACAGCTTGGGGTGCCTTAGAAGCATTCAGCTTCATTCTTCACCAGATCATCAGGGATGGGGCTTTTTCTTTTCTCACTCCCAAAAGCTTAAATCCCTCTTTCTTGCCGACTCTTATATTTTCTCCCGAAAATACTTTCTATCCTATCAGAGTAAATTCTTCTAAACCAGAGCCAGTGTGCCACTGCCGCCTCTGAGAGGCACAGTCACTACCCCCTCTTTCGGCAGCGAGTGTATCAAAGACATGTGTCTACAGGGACAAGCAGGTGGGATTGAAGCAAATCAGTGAGGGGCAAACAGTTAATAAATGGCACTTGATAACTGAGCTTCAGTGTTGGGTTGGAGTGGGATATGGCCTGGAGTGTGATAGAGAATGCACTCCGTATAAGAGGGGACACTGTTATTCAACTTGGTGCTTTAATTGACCTTTGTTATGAGTGAGAATTTGGGCCCAGTTTTTGTGATCTTTAAATTCTTCAAAAATAATCTGGAATTTCAAGCATTTCTGTAAAATGCTTCAACTTGTCAGTGTTAACAAATTGTCTGCCAGGTAAAAACTTTTTGTTGGAAAACAGTTCTGTCATACATTTATATGTAAATTATTTTGTGTAGTAGTCTTTTATAGTAATTGTAAAGCATAGGAATGATTTTTATTACATTTATTGCTGCCGAAAATACTTTCTATCCTATCAGAGTAAATTCTTCTAAACCAGAGCCAGTGTGCCACTGCTGCCTCTGAGAGGCACAGTCACTACCCCCTCTTCCGGCAGTGAGTGTATCAAAGACATGTGTCTACAGGGACAAGCAGGTGGGATTGAAGCAAATCAGTGAGGGGCAAACAGTTAATAAATGGCACTTGATAACTGAGCTTCAGGGTTGGGTTGGAGTGGGATATGGCCTGGAGTGTGACAGAGAATGCACTCCGTATAAGAGGGGACACTGTTATTCAACTTGGTGCTTTAATTGACCTTTGTTATGAGTGAGAATTTGGGCCCAGTTTTTGTGATCTTTAAATTCTTCAAAAATAATCTGGAATTTCAAGCATTTCTGTAAAATGCTTCAACTTGTCAGTGTTAACAAATTGTCTGCCAGGTAAAAACTTTTTGTTGGAAAACAGTTCTGTCATACATTTATATGTAAATTATTTTGTGTAGTAGTCATTTATAGTAATTGTAAAGCATAGGAATGATTTTTATTACATTTATTGCTGTATATTATTGGGAACTCATGCTCCTATGGTTAACAAACATACTTTTTTTGTACCCATGGAGCAGTACCACAAAATTAAAATATTTAAACATGCTTTCTAATTCTAACTCCCTGTTCAAATAACACAGTCCATTTGTGTTAAGAGAACCCGAGCTGTAGACCATAATTTTGCACACTGTAAAAGTTGCCCTGTAATGGAATCTATCCACTCACTTCCTGATTTCAAAAAAGGTTTGATCTTGATATCATTAATTTCATCACTATTCTTATTACAATGAGGTGACGATTTTACTTATATTGTTCAATTAAGAGTAAAAAAGAAAGCTAATAAATGCCACATTATTTAATCAATAATAGTCAACACATTATAAGTAATAATCATCAAAAGCTACATCTTAGTAAACATTACCTTGTATTAAGTCATTTGAGGTATTGCTGTATTATTTTTATGTATTTGGTACATTTCTATATAGCCAAACAACTAGAAATAAAACTCTAAGTTTTAGGATTAGAACTGACATGTTATTCAGCACATGCTGAAAGAAAGGAGGGAGT
>NW_007772686.1:0-4760 GCF_000696425.1 Galeopterus variegatus | reverse complement strand
TCTCTCTCTCTCTCTCTCTCTTTATTATATTCATTCCAAGATATGTGAAGTGGTATCTCACTGTGATTTTGATTTGCATTTCTCGAATGATTAATGATACTGAGTATCTTTTCATGTGCTTGTTGGCCATTTGCATATCTTCTTTGAAAATGTCTATACAAGTTCTTTGCCCTTGTTTTAAATGGGTTGTTTGTCTTTTTACTGTTAAGTTATACGAGTTCTTTATATATTCTGGGTATTAAATTCTTATCATATAAATGATTTGCTGCTATTTTCTCCCATTCTGTAGATTGTCTTTCACTTTCTTGATAATGTCCTTTGATGCACAAAAGTTTTTAATTTTAATGGAGTCCAATTTAGCTACTTTTTTTCTTTTGTTGCAGTGGTATTTTAGATGTCACATCTAAGAATTCATTGTCAAGTCCAAGTTCATAAATATTTATCCCTGTGCGTATCATGGTTTTTGCTTATATATTTGGGTCATTTATCCATTTTGAGTGAATTTTTGTATATAGTGTGGGTTAATTTTTGTAAATGGTGTCAGGTACAGCTTTACTCTTTTACATGTGGAAATCCAGTTGTCCCAGCACCATTTGTTAAAGACTATTGTTTTTCCATTAAATTGACTTGGCAGTCTTGTTGAAAACCAATTGGCTGTACATGTATGGGCTTATTTCTAGACTCCAATTTTTCCATTGATCTATGCATCTTTCCTTATGCCAATATTGTACAAGTTTTTAAATCCTTCATTCAATTTATTCGTAGGTGTTTTGGTTTTTTAGATACTATTTGAAATGTAATTGCTTTTAAAATTTTTCTTTTTGCATCATTTATTACTGTTATGTAAAAACACAACTGAATTTTATATGTTAACCCTGTAACATGCAGTTTTGCAGAATTTGTTTATTAGCTCTAGTAGCTTTCTGATGGGTTCTTTCAGATTTTCTATGTATAGAATCATATAATTTGCAAAGAGAGATAATTTATTTCTTTCTTTCCAGATTGGAAGCTTCTTGTTTACCTATCTTATCTAAATGCTCTGCCAGAAGTTTCAGTACAATGTTGATTAGTGATGAAAGCAGACATTCTTGTCTCATCCCTGATGTTGCAAGAAAGCATTCAGTCTTTCAACACTGGAAATAATGCTAGTGGGTATTTTATAAATGCCCTTTATTGTGTGGAGGAAGTTCCCTTCTACACCTGAGTTTTCTGAGTGATTTTGTTGCAAAACTGTGTTGGATTTTGTCAAATGCCTTTTCTGTGTCAAATGAGTTGATTTTGTTTTCTGTGCTGCATTACGTTGATAATTTAAATTTACTATATTACATTGATTGATTTTTGTATGTTGAACCACCCTTGCATTCCTGGGATATATCCTCTTTGATCATGGTGCATAACTTTTTTAAAGGTTTTGGTTTGCCGGCAGTCTGGTAAATGTTTTTATATCTATATTCATACAGGGTATTCATCTGTAATTATATTTTCTTATGGTGTCTTCATTTGAATTTAGAATAAGGGTGATGATGGCAGCATAGAATGAGTTAAGAAGTGATTTCTTCATTTCCGTTTTTGAAAAAGTTTGCCAAAGGATTGGTGTTAATTCCTCTTTAAATGTTTGGTAGAATTCATCAATGAAAACATCTGGTACAGGACTTTTCTTTGGTGGGAGGTTTTTTATTACAACTTCAATCTCTTTACATGTTATTGATCTGATGAGATTTTTATTTCTCTTTGAGTGAGTTTAGGTAATTTGTGTGCATCTAGTAAATTCATCAGTTTAATCTAGATTGTCTAATTTGTGGCATACCATTGTTTACATTATTCTCTTATAATTCTTTTCTTTTCTGTAAAGCCAGTAGTAATGGCCCCAATTTTATTTCTGATTTTAGTTGTTTATTCTCTGTTTTTATTTATTTATTTATTTATTTTTGGTCAGTCTAGCTAAATTTGTCAATTTTGTTAATGTTTTAATATAAACAGATTTAATTATTCTTTCTATGATTTTCTGGTTTGTATTTTATTTATCACCATTTTAATCTTTATTATATTCTCTCTTCTCCTAGACCTGGGTTTAGTTTGTTCTTTTTCTCATTTATATAGTTCTGAATTTATGTTATGGATTTGAGATCTTTCTTAGTTTTTTTTAATGTAGGCTTTTACATCTTGATTTCTTTCTGAGCACTGCTTTTGCTTCATCTCATAAATTTGATATATTGTGTTTCCATTTTTATTTATCTTAAGGTATTTTTCTTCTTTGATCCATTGATTGATTAAAAGTGGATTGTTTAATGGTCATATATTTATGCACTTTGTAGTTTTCTTTCATTGTTGATTTCTAGTTTTATTCCATTGTGGTCTGAGAAGATAATTTGTATGATGTTAATTTTTAAAGAAATCTATTGGGACTTGTTTTGTGGCATAACATATGGTCTTCTATGGAGAACATGTATTCTGCTGTTGCTGGGTGAAGTGTTTTATACATGTCTGTTAGTTACGGTTGATTTATATCATTGTTTAATTCCTCTATTGCTTTGTGGATTGCTATCCAGATGTTTTATCAACTATATAAAGTGGCCCATTGAGTCTCCAGCTTTTATTGTAGGACCATCTCCCTTCAATTCTTTTAATATTGACATCATATATTTTGGTGCTTTGCTCTTTGGTATATATACATATATAGTTTTTATCTCTCCTTGACAAATTGATCATTTTATTAGTATATGATGCATGTCTTTGTCTCTTGTAACTCGTTTTGAATTAAAGTCAATTTTTCTAATATTAGAAGAGCCACCCCAACTCTTTCGTTCTCTTTGATTACTGTTCACATGAAATATCTTTTTCTGTTTTTCGCTTTCAGTCTACATGTGGCTTGGATCTAAAGTGAATCTTTTGTATACTTTTTAAAAACTCCATTACACTAATTTTTGCTGTTTGTTTGAAAAGTTTAATCCACTTACATTCATAGAAATTGTTGATGAGAACTTACTTGTGCTGTTTTGATTTTTGTTTTCTGTATGGCTTATACATTTTTGTTCATCATTCTTAATTTTTTGTGATAAAATGTTGTATATATCTAAACTGTGATCCTTCTAGTTGCCATAGGGATTACACTTAATATCCTAAATTTATGACCATCTAGTTTTAATTATCGCAACATAACTTCAATAGAATTAAATGTTCTATTTTTGCAGTTTCCACTCCCCATTTTATGTGGTAGCTTCATAATTATATCTGTGTAAATTCTGTGCTACATAACATAGACTTATAATTATTTTTATGCATTTTTCAACTCATGTAGGAAACAAAAAGTGCAGTTATAAACTAAAAATATATAAACTAAAAATATAATAATACTGAATTTTATAATTGCCATGTATATGTTTTTCAGAAATCTTTATTTCTTTGTTCACCTTCCAGTAATTGTCTAGTGTTCTTTCATTTCAATTTGAAGAACTCCTTAAATCTTCCCCTTATATCTTTTCTCATAAGACAGGTCTACTACATATGAAGTCCCCACCTTTTGCTGTTTTATAAATGTCTTATTTCCTCATTTTTGAAAGAGAATTTTGCCAAACATAGAATTCTCAGTTGACAGCGTTTTTTTTTTCCCCTTTGAGAACTTAAGATATGTCATTTTACTATCTTCTGACCTCCATGATTTATTATGAGAAATCAGTTCTTAAACTTATTGGGAATCTTTTGTACATGATGAGCTTATTCCTTCTTGCTGTTTCCAAGATTGTCTGTCTTTTGTTTTCAACAATGTGTTTCAGTATGGATCTCTTTGAGTTCATCCTACTTGAATTTGTTGAGCTTCTTGTATTTCCATATTTATATCTTTCTTCAAATATGGGAAGATTTCCACCATTATTTCTTCAAATATTCTTTCTGTTTCTTGCTCTTTCTCTGCTTCTTCTGAGATGCATATGTTGGTCTACTTGATGGTCTTACAAATCTTCTAGGTACTATTCACTTTTCTTTTCTTTATTTTTTTAATGATTTTGAGACTTGTTAATTTCCATTGTCCTATAATGAATTTGCTAATTTTTACTTCTGGGTGCTCAAATTTTCTGTTGAATTCCTCTAAGTTTTAACTTCAGGTATTACATTTTATAACTTCAGAATTATTGTTTCTTTATAATCTCTTTATCTGTATTGATAGTCTCATTTTGTTCACATACTATTTTCCTAATTTCCTTTAGTTGATAGTCCATATTTTCCTTAAGTTCTTTGATCATATTTAAGCTAATTGTTTTGAAGTCTTTTTCTTGTTAGTCTAATGTCTGGGCTTTCTCTGGGATGGCATTCATTAATTTATTTTGTTACATTAACTAGATCTTACTTTCTGTTTCTTTGTATGTCTTGTAATTTTTTGTTTATGTTACAATGTTGTAAATCTGGAATTCCAATTTATCCCCTTGCCAGGCTTTACTGGTTATTTCGATTGTTGACGACTTTAGTAACATGTTTTTCTAATTATTTTTCCCAACTATTTTTATAGAGAAGGTATTTGTTGTTAAGTTTTGTCAATAAAGTTTCTGATGTTTAGCTTTTGTTGAGCTACTGTTTTGGCAATTTTCTTGAACACCAGGAAATAAAACAAACAACAAACAAAAAAACAAAATCTTTCTTTCACTGTCTTTACTGTTTGGCTCTGAGTCTGTCCTTAAATATTTAGCCAGGCTTGCACTGTGGTTCGGAACTAGTCTCAAGTGAAAGAAAGCTTAAGATCATCTCAGGTCTTTTTGGAACCTGCATCT
>NW_007772685.1:3145-4760 GCF_000696425.1 Galeopterus variegatus | reverse complement strand
AAAGGAAGAATATTCTCAAACTTACAACCAGAAATAGAGCTTAAGAGAATAAGCTGGCAGCATCCTGGTCACTTTTCTCTAGACACAGGTTTGTTGACAGGTTAAAGGGGCCAGGAGACGCAGAGGAAAACCATTGGATAGCAAAGTCCTGACCCCGCGAATTGAGATGAGTAGGTGAAGAATGTAAAATGATCACATTTCTTTTTGATATCTCTATGATTCTCACAAATAAACATTAGCTCAAGTTCATGNGATCACATTTCTTTTTGATATCTCTATGATTCTCACAAATAAACATTAGCTCAAGTTCATGGAAGAATATTTCTCATTAGTCATTTGAATTGGCATAACTTTAATCAGGACACCAAGAATCCCTTCTTATTCTTTCTTGCATAGAGCATGTCAGTTGATTCTGACAATAGACCTGTGAGGATACCATTATTATAACCCCATTTTACAGATTAAGCAGCAATTGAAAGGAATGGAAGTTAAGTGACTGTCTATTCTCACCTAGTGTATTTATGAGCAAATTTGAANAAAAGCTGACTTTTTGGTAAGGTACTGTATGTTTCTCATATATGCTAGATTAGCTGGCTATTGTTTATAGTATACATTCTAACATTTTCATCTTGGTATGATAAACCCTCTCTAATATGGCCTTATACTATCCGTTCAGCTTCATCTTTTGCCATTTTACCCAAAGCTGAAGACACTCTGAAATTGTTGGTTATCTGAAGATGCCATATGCTTTGTGCCTTTTCACATTGTGTAGGTATTTCTGAAAAGTCTTTCCCCATTTTCTGTGTGTTAAAAGTGTTGGTTATCAAGTGATAACCTTCTATGAGCAAAGTAAGCCCCTTCTTTTAGATTCCAAAAGCACACTGGTCACAGCACTGCAAGAGTACTGTTGTCAAATTGCAATGATCTGTTTAGTTAATGTGTGAAATTCTCAAGTACACTCATCTTTAAATCATCTGTGTCTAGGATAGTCATTGGCACCATAGCACATGGCCAGTAAATATGGTTGAATAAACAAAAATAAATGAAGAATGTATGACTACTTTATAGTCACATTAGTTAGAAAATTATTGTGTCTATAATTTCATTACATGTCTACTGTTAAGATACTTGTTAAGCTCATTTATAAAGTAATTATATATTTGGAATAACTAAAATTAGGCAAAATGAATATTAATTACAGTGTTATTACTCCTCTGCTCCTCAATTAGAAAACAAAGATGCCAATTTTTTCCTGCTTTTTTATATATATAGATCCCTCTGGAACCAATTATAAGATCCAGTGACATTTTAAAACAGCTGAACGAAGAAGTTTCAATAAAGCAAAGGGATTTCGTCTTACCATTCCATCTCCACATTTTGTTCCAGAAGCAACTAAGCCAATATCTTCAGAATTGTGGTGTAAAAAAATGGTTTTGCATTTGATAGTGACATTCTGCTGTGAATTCTTAAGGTAATAGGTCTTGTCTTCCCCAAGGAGAGATGAGCGTTGTCCTCCAATACAGTATATCTTTCCACATCGTACATCTCTGAAGGAAAGGAAGAATATTCTCAAACTTACAACCAGAAATAGAGCTTAAGAGAATAAGCTGGCAGC
>NW_007772685.1:0-2501 GCF_000696425.1 Galeopterus variegatus | reverse complement strand
AAAGGAATGGAAGTTAAGTGACTGTCTATTCTCACCTAGTGTATTTATGAGCAAATTTGAAATCAACCATAGGTTTCTGAGGTTGTTGTTTTTAGCATAAATTTTGTTTTGTGGCATATAAAAAGCCCTACAGAATGTCGGTAACAAACCTAAAATTTTGGCTCATACTTTTCTGAATCAGATCTAACTTCCAAATTCTCCCATATTCCCAATTTCAACTTCTAACTTTCTTACTTTCTTTGACTTCACTTCTCTCTTTCCTTCTTTTTCTTTACCATGTTTCTGCTTATTTTTCTTCTCCTGTTTGATTCATTCCCTTTAATTTGATAGTATTCTTTTCCTCAATTTTTTTTTTCTGATAACTAAAAAAATCTGTTCTGACCAGGTCAGTGAAATTACAGTGCCTTGTGAGATCTTGGATAAGCCAATAATCATGTCCTGTGTCCCAGAAAATGTTATTATAAGACCATTTTAATTTAGAAGCACACAGACTAGCATCAAAAAAATGAGAAAATAACCTAGATTACTTTTTGTAACTCTTTGCTTAGATCCCTACATGTAGGATGTAACCTAGTAACAATCCCAAATCCATCTGTCGTATACAACCAATAGAAAAACTGATGTAATGATAAAGGGGCCTGTCCTTTTCTCTCTCCTCTTTTGACTGTTTTCCCTACTTGTGGTTATAAAATACTGAAATCTGCTGGTCCCCTTTGGAGTGCATTTCCCTGGTTGCAATTGTCTGTGTCTTTCCAGGTTGCATTCATCATACCAGCTCAGTAAATCCTGTACATTATATGATCAGCCTCTGTTGTTTTAGGTCAACATTCTCTAAACATCTTAAATCTTCCCTATCAATTCTCCTTATATTTCATGAATACAGTATATAAATGCTAGTCGACACTATCAGGGATGTGTGCTACTCCCCTTACTGCTCCCCTCTTTCTAATCTCCTCAGTTCAAGGAAGTTAACAGCTGTCAGTACAAGAGCCATTCTGATTTTGCAAGATGCTGTTAGAGGGCACTTACTTCTCTTCACAGGGAACAAATTTGTTTTCCTTGTTTTTGCAGTATCCAAATTTATTTCCTTTTTTATTTATCTGGTAGCAGATATCATGACTCTCTTTTGCCCCTGGAGTACAAAACGGTATGATAAAAGTAGAACAATAAAAATATAAATATCACTTTCCTTTTTTATTTATCTGGTAGCAGATATCATGACTCTCTTTTGCCCCTGGAGTACAAAATGGTATGATAAAAGTAGAACAATAAAAATATAAATATCATGACTCATAAAGACCTTATTTTTCCAATGCAATTGAATTTTTTCAGTATCATGTTGTATCATGTAGCAGTGAAGCAGAAGGGGATAAATACATAATTTGAAAACCAGCCTACTGCCTCAGGAGGGTATTTTAGGTAGGAGTAGAGATATATAAAAAGTAATTAACATAGTTTAGCTCACATACTGAGCTAGTCAGTAACATTAGAGGTAACATTCAGAGAGATGCTAAGTAATATCTTGGAAGAACGGTACAAATGGTATTATCTCCAAGCTTGCTCCAAATTCCTATAGGACAATAACAGAGAAATGAAGGCTATTATTTTTATCAATAAATCATTCACTATGATTGTCTCTCACCATCATCAAACAATTCAGAGCACTGAACACTCCGGGTGGGACATTTTCCCATGAAACAGTAGCCTTCTGAGTTCTTGCAAGGAGATCCATTGACTTGGAATTGGTCCTTAGGACATCCAGAAGAGTGGCCAGTACACACTTCAGGAAAATCACATTCATCTTCTGCTGGTCTGCATATGGACCCTGCTTTTTTCAACTGTTAAGTAAAAACAAAGAGACCGAATCTTGGACACATTTAATTAGGTAGGGTTCAGTAAGTAGGCAGAAAGCAGACCCATTTAATTTGTCTAAAAAAGGCTTTAAAGATGAATTATAACTGCCTTCTTTATTCTACTATTACTATCATCTGTAAATAGCTTGGATTTTATGTAATTTAGGAATAAGAAGATGGTGATTTTAAAATTTGGAATTAGAACAGCCTTAGGTAGAGTTGGAATGGAGATAAAATGAAGAAACGGTCATGTGTTCTCATTTATTTTGTTTTTTCTTTATCACTTGCTCCAGTACACGCATCTCTGTTCTCCCAGCACTCCCCCCTGACAACAAACAAACAAAACTGGAAGCCCCTGCCTAAAATGAGGAATCTACATTCTCAAAATATCAGAACCCTCCATATGACCTGGAAAAATACCCTGGCTCTTATTGCTGGAGAGAACTGCATTGAGATAGTCACTTATTTAGCCATTCAATATCTATTTAATTGTGCTGGGTTCTACTGGATTTGAAGATGTTCAAGGCATGCTTTCTTTTCTTTCCTTCTTTACAGCAGGGTAAACACAAAGTGTTAATAAACCTTTGGACAGAGCCATTTGGATTTCTGGTCATCTTGCCTAGGAATATTTTACTACCTACTAGCCAC
>NW_007772684.1:10816-12303 GCF_000696425.1 Galeopterus variegatus | reverse complement strand
TCTAGGAAAAATAATCAGACCAAGATAATCGGTCTATGAAAAATAATCAGACCTGAATAATCGATCAAGGAAAAACTAATCACACCAAGTGAATCGATCTAAGTAAACTCATCAGACCAAGCTCATCGATCAAAGTAAAGACATCAGAGCAAGAATATCGATCAAATTAAATTCATCAGACCATGCTTATCGATCTAATTAAACTGATCAGACCAAGCTCCTCAATCAAAGTAAACTCATGAGACCAAGCGCTTCGATCTAAGTAAACTCATCAGACCAAGCCCATTGATCAAAGTAAACACATCACACCAATCTCATCAATCTAAGTAAACTCATCAGACCAAGCTCATTGATCTAAGTTAACTCTTCACAGAAAGCTAATCAATCTAAGTAAACTTATCAGACCAAACTCCTCGATCTAATTAAACTCATCACACCAAGCTCATCGATCTAAGTAAACTCATCAGACCAAGCACATTGTTCTAAGTTAACTTATCAGACCAAGCACATCGATCTAAGTGAACTCATCAGACCGAGCTAATCGATCTAATTAAACTCATCACACCAAGCCCATCGATCTAAGTAAACTCATCAGACCAAGCACATTGTTCTAAGTTAACTTATCAGACCAAGCACATCGATCTAAGTGAACTCATCAGACCGAGCTAATCGATCTAAGTAAACTCCTCAGACCAAGCTCATCGATCAAAGTAAACTCTTCAGACCAAGCTCATCGATCTAAGTAAACTAATCAGAGAAAACTAATCGATCTAAGTAAACTCAACAGACCAAGCCCATCGATCTAAGTAAACTCATCAGACCAAGCTCATTGATCTAAGTAAACTCATCAGACCAAGTTCATCGATCTAAGTAAACTCATCAGAGAAAGCTAATCGATCTAAGGAAGCTCAGCAGACCAAGCCCTTCATCCTAACTAAACTCATCACACGAAGCTCATCGATCTAAGTAAACTAATCGCTCCAAGCTAATCGATCTAAGTGAACTCATCGTACAGAGCTAATCGATCTAAGTAAACTCCTCAGGCCAAGCTCTTCGATCAAAGTAAACTCTTCAGACCAAGCTCATCGATCTAAGTAAACTAATCAGAGCAAACTAATCGATCTAAATAAACTCAACAGACCAAGCCCATCGATCTAAGTAAACTCATCAGACCAAGCTCATTGATCTAAGTAAACTCATCANTCTAAGTAAACACATCACACAGAGCTAATCGATCCAAGTAAACTCATCAGACCAAGCTCATTGATCTAAGAAAAGTTATCAGAGCAAGCTCATCAATCTAAGTTATCTCATCAGACCAAGAAGATCGATCAAAATAAACTCATCAGACCAAGCTCATTGGTCGAAGTTAAATCATTAGACCAAGCACACCGATCCAAGTAAACTCATCAGACAAAGCTCATCTATCTAAGTAAACTCATCAGAGAAAGCTAATCGATCTAAGTAAACTCAACAGACCAAGCCCA
>NW_007772684.1:7542-9322 GCF_000696425.1 Galeopterus variegatus | reverse complement strand
ATTGATCTAAGTAAAGTCATCAGACCAAGCTCATCAATCAAAGTAAACGCATCAGACCAAGCTCATCTATCGAAGTAAACTCATCAGACCAAGATGATCAATCTAAGTGAACTCATCAGAGGAAGCTAATCGATCAAAGTAAACTCATCAGACCAAGCCCTTCAATCTAAGTAAACTCATCCGACCAAGACCAGCAATCTAAGTAAACTCATCAGAGCAAGCACATCGATCTAAATAAACTCATCAGACCGAGCTCATCGATCAAAGCAAACTCAGCAGACCAAGCCCTTCGATCTAAGTAAACTCATCAAACCAAGCTCATCAATCTAAGTAAACTCATCAAACCAAGCTCATCAATCTAAGTAAACTCATCAGACCATGACCTTTGATCTAAGTAAACTCATCGGACCAAGCTAATCGATCAAATAAACTGTTCAGAGCAAGCTAATCGATCTAAGTAAACTCAAGACACCAATACAATCGATCTAAGAAAACTAATCAGACCAAGCTCATTGATCTAAGTAAACTCATCGGACCAAGCTTATCGATCTAAGTAAACTCACGAGACCAAGCCTATTGATCTAAGTAAAGTCATCAGGCCAAGCTCATCGATCTATGTAAACTCATCAGACACAGCTAATCAATCTAAATAAACTCATCAATCCAAGCTAATCGATCTAGGAGAAATAATCAGACCAAGTTAATCGATCTAGGAAATATAATCAGATCAAGCTAATCGATCTTGGAAAACTAATCAGACCAAGGTAATCAATCTAGGAAAAATAATCATACCAACCTAATCGATCTAAGAATAATAATCACACCAAGCTAATCGATCTAGGATAACTAATCAGACCCAACTAATCGATCCTGGAAAACTAATCAGACCAAGCTAATCGATCTAGGAAAACTAATCAGAACAAGCTTATCGATCTAGGAAAACTAATCAGACCAAGCTAATCAATCTTGGAAAACTAATCAGACCCAACTAATCGATCTAAGAAAACTAATCAGACCAGGCCAATCAATCTAGGAAAACTAACCAGACCAAGCTAATCGATCCAGGAAAACTAATCAGACCAAGCTAATCAATCTATGAAAACTAATCAGACCAAGCTCATCGATCTAGGTAAACTCATCAGACCCAGCCAATCGATCTAAGTAAACTCATCATACCAAGCTCATCGATCTAAGTACACTCATCAGACCAAGCACATCGATCAAAGTAAACTCATTTCACCGAGCTCATCGATCTAAGTATAGTCATCAGACCGAACTCATCGATCTAATTAACTCATCAGACCAAGCTCGTCGATCTACGTAAACCCATCAGAGCAAGCTTATCCATCAAAGTAAACTCATCAGACAAAGCTCATCAATCTAAGTAAACTCATCAGACCAAGCTCATTGATCTAAGTAAACTCATCAAAGCAAGCTAATTGATCTAAGTAAACTCTACAGACCAAGCTCATCGATCAAAGTAAACTCATCCGAACAAGCTCATAGATCTAAGTAAACTCATCAGACCCAGTTAATCGATATAAGTGAACTCATCGGACAGAGCTAATTGATCTAAGTAAACACATCAGACGGAGCACATCAATCTAAGTAAACTCATCCGACCAAGCTCATCAATCTAAGTAAACTCAACATACCAAGCTCATCGATCGAAGTAAACTCATCAGACCAAGCCCATCGATCTAAGTAAACTCATCAGAACTAGCTAATCGATCAAAGTAAACTCATCAGACAAAGCACATCGATCTAAGTAAACTCATTA
>NW_007772684.1:2202-2950 GCF_000696425.1 Galeopterus variegatus | reverse complement strand
TCATCAGAGCAAGCTAATCGATCTAACTAAACTCATCAAACCAAGCCCATCGATCTAATTAAGATCAACCCACCAAGCTCATCCATCTAAGTAAACTTATCAGACCGAGATCATTGATCTGAGTAAACTCATCAGAGCAAGATAATCGATCTAAGTAAACTCAACACACCAAGCTCATCGATCTAAGTAAACTCATCAGACCAAGCACATCGATCCAAGTAAACTCTTCAGACCGAACTCATCGATCTAAGTAAACTCATCACTGAAAGCTAATCGATCTAAGTAAACTCAACAGACCAAGCCCATCGATCTAAGTAAAATCAACACATCAAGCTCATCGATCTAAGTAAACTCATCAGACCAAGCCCATTGATCAAAGTAAACACATCACACCAATCTCATCAATCAAGTAAACTCATCAGACCAATCTCTTCAATGTAATTAAACTCATCAGACCAAGCTCATCGCTCTAAGTAAACTTATCAGACCAAGCTAATTGATGTAATAAACTCATCAGAGCAAGCTAATCCATCTAAGTAAACTCATCAGACCAACCAAATCGATCTAAGTAAAATCAACACACCAAGCTCAACGATCTCAGTTAACTCATCAGACCAAGCACATTGATGTACGTAAACTTATCAGACCGAGATCATTGATCTGAGTAAACTCATCAGAGCAAGATACTCGATCTAAGTAAACTCAACACACCAAGCTCATCGATCTAAGTAAACTCATCAGACCAAGC
>NW_007772684.1:0-860 GCF_000696425.1 Galeopterus variegatus | reverse complement strand
CTAGGAGAACTAATCAGACCAAGATAGTTGATCTAGGAAAACTTATCAGACCCAACGAATCAATCTAGGAAAAATGATCTAGGAAAACTTATCAGACCCAACGAATCGATCTAGGAAAACTATTCATACCCAACATATTGATCTAGGAAAACTAATCAGACACAGCTATTCGATCTAGGAAAACTAATCCGACCAAGCCAATCGATCTAGGAAAAATAATCAGACCAAGCTAATCGATCTAGGAAAACTCATCAGACCAAGCTCACAGATCTAATTCATCGATCTAATTAAACTCATCTCGTATAACTTCGTATAATGTATGCTATACGAAGTTATTACGCAAGCTCATTGATCAACTTAACCTCATCAGACCAACTCATCGATCTAAGTAAACACATCACACAGAGCTAATCGATCTAAGTAAACTCATCAGACCAAGCTCATCGATCTAAGAAAACTCATCAGACCAAGCTCATCGATCTAAGTAAACTCATCAGTGCAAGCTCAACACTCTAAGTTATCTCATCAGACCAAGATGATCGATCAAAAAAAACTCATCACACCAAGCACAGTGGTCTAAGTTAACTCATCCGACCAAGATTTTCGAGCTAAATAAACTCATCAGACCAAGACAATCGATCTAATTAAAATCAACACACCAAGCTCATCGATCTAAGTAAACTCGTCAAACCAAGCCCATTGATCAAAGTAAACACCTCACACCAATCTCAACAATCTAACTAAACTCATCAGACCAAGCTCATCGATCTAAGTAAACTCATCAGAGCAGGCTAATCTGTCAAAGTAAACTCATCAGACCAAGATGATCGATCAAAATAAACTCATCAGACCAAGCTCAT
>NW_007772683.1:3238-4762 GCF_000696425.1 Galeopterus variegatus | reverse complement strand
GAAAATGTCTCCCTGGCAGACACACCAGCTATGACAGGAAAAGAATAAAAATATCATCATCATTCTTTTGCCTCTTCTCTGTAGCTGCACAGGAGAAAATTCTACATTTTCATTGTGTGTAAAGACACCTGCACAGGAGTTCAGGCACGTTCATCAGGTGGTAGGTAGCAAAGACTCACAAGCTGGGAACTAAAAAGAAGAGGAAAATTTTCTGGCTTTTGAGATTATTGCAATGGTCAGTAGAGAAAGGTGCTGTTTGGTGACAAGTGGCAAACTCTCTTTACTGAAGTTTATCAGGTCCTTTAGAAAATTGGTGTGATCCTACTTTTTTTTTAATCTGCAGAGACCCTTTATTTTTTTTTTGGTTGTGCATATTCATGAGATACAAAGCTGATTGTCACCCTCTTGCCTAATATGTGAAGGCAAGATCCATACTGGCAGCATGCTCATTACCACAAATTGCAATTGTACCCCGTTTCCCCCACCCAGTTATCCCCAACCTCCCTCCTCCCCTNTGAATTGCTAAAGAAATTACTGGTATTATACCCTGAAACAGAGATACAATACTGAAATATAGAGCGGAAATTTTAGAAAGTAAATCAGATTAGAAACAGAGAAGGTTTTAATCTGTTGGGTTTTTGAATCTGGCTACTGAATCCATACACTAATAAGTGAGCTTAACTAAGTGGTCATAAACCAAAATCTCCCTCCTAAGTTTTAGATGAGGAAAGACCAAGGAAATCACTGTGTAGCAACCATATGCAGCGGCAGAGATCTTAAAACTCTAGTCTTCCCATGAAGCTATGGTAGATTTTATGGTTGCTGTGAGAATTACCACAAATTTAGTGTTTTAAACAGTTCACATTTATTGTCTCTGTAGGGTTTATTATCTATATTTCTGTAGGTGTGAAGGATGGATTCTGTACTTTGATTTTCACAAGGCTCAAATCAAGCTTTCATCAGGCTGTCCTCTGATAGTGCAGCTAGTAGAAGAATTTCCTTCTGAACTCATTCAGGTTGTTGGCAGAATCCAGTTCTTTGAGGTCATAAGACTGAGGCCCTCTGTTTTTACTGACTGTCAGCTGGAGCTGCATAGATTTTTGAGACTTCTCTCTAGTCGCTTCATATGAGCCCATTCATCTGAAGTAAACAATAGTGGGTGAATCCTTCTCATACTTGGAATCTTTCTATTTTTTTTTTTTTTTTACACTTGGAATGTTTCTAAATTCTCCCTCTGCTGCATCTTTTTTCTGCCGCCAGCCAGAGAAAGTGCTCTGCTTGTAAATATTCATGTTCTGAGAATTGGTCTTACCTGGATAACCCAGTATAATATCTGTAAGCTTGATTCCATATCCTTAATGTATGTGAAAAGTCCCTTTGGCAATATATCATGACATATTTACCTTTCAGGGACAAGGATATGGGCATCTTGTGGAGCAATTATTCATCCTACCATCGATGAAGAAAATGTCTCCCTGGCAGACACACCAGCTATGACAGGAAAAGAATAAAAATATCATCATC
>NW_007772683.1:0-1098 GCF_000696425.1 Galeopterus variegatus | reverse complement strand
AAGTGACCAAAATTAAACACCTTGAGTCAATTATTTCTGAATATATTCTAGTTTCATTTTAAATACATGTGATGGAAAAGAATATTGTTGATTTTTAACCTGTATGTATAACGATGTACATATTGTTTTCTCACTTCTAAGAAGTAAAATTTCTGCAATAATATCTTGAGTACCTATGGGCCCATGCTTTAAAATTCTGATTTGTCTGTAAGACATTTCTTTTTACACTGAGAAAGAAGGATTTGGTCAAAATATCCAGGTGCCAAGAAAGGGGCCCAGAGAAGAAAACCACAGTTAGTGAGGAACATCAGGAGGACTGGGACAAAGAGCAAACCCCAGAATCGAAGAGAGAGGGCACACCCTTATCCAAGTGCAAAGAGCCAATGGCAGGTGGTAGTCAGGGATCTGTATCCAGAGTTCAGCATAGGGTAGAAAAGGGACCAGAAAGAGATTATGTAGGGAAACTGGTGGTGTGTGGGACAACTTTCATGAATAGGCTTGGGAGTCTCTGAATCATCATTGCCAGCATGAATTTGTAGGGTGATCTGAATGGGCAGATCAGAGGCATGCTCGACACTCCACTTTCCCTTAGAATGTCCCCTACCCACTTGTCAGGCAGAGTATAGCTAGATCCCCTGCATCACCTAGTGATGAGATTAATAGATTCTGGGAGAGCTACATCTCTTCATTGCTCTGGTGGTTCAGTGCATCTGTGCCAGTGTGCCAGGGCTGAGAGCAGCCCTAATACCCGAAAAGAAAGGATATTTCTTCCCCTCTGGATATGCCCCTTCCAACTCTTAGGTTGAGGCTGTGCTAGTGGGTTGGGCTGGTAATTAACAACAGTTAAAGAAGGGCAAGAAGTAGCAACGAGTAATGGAACTGGGGTGCAGCAGTAAGGAGGAGGATATGGGAGGGGGTCTCCCTGAAGCTAAATACCTCACTGACTCAGCAAGTAGAGGGCTGATTGGGGACATGTCTTGAGAAAGGATCAAGATGTTATCACCAACTCAGATTGCTCCCCATTGTTCCTGACTTATTTGCACACTGTAGGGAAGGTGTCCTTTGGTTGTGTTTGGTGGCCTATTGCTACTAGTTACT
>NW_007772682.1:4234-4763 GCF_000696425.1 Galeopterus variegatus | reverse complement strand
TCTCCCCTTTTTTTCCCTCCTGTCTTCTTTTTCCTTCCCTTCCTTTCTCTTTCCTTTTTTTTCTCTTCTTCTCTCTTCTATATACAATCTTTTCCTTAGTGATTCTTATCCTATCACTTGGCTTTAAATTATGATTCCCAACATTATACCTCTGGCCCAGACCTCTCTACTGATACCCTCACTTACTGGATATAATCACTCAACATCTACATAGACATATCAAACTGAATGCACCTCAAACTGAACTCCCTGATCATCCCCTTCAAGTCTGCTCCATTCACAGCCTCCTACCTCTCAGTTGACTACAGTTGCTCCAACCAAAATTCTTGATGAGACTTGATTCCTGTTTACTCTTCTCGCAGCTGAATTTAATCTACTAGAAAATGTTGGCTCCACCTTCAAAATATATACAGAAAATGGCTACTTCGCCACATTGTCACAGCTACCACTTTATTTAAAAAACTAGCATTATCTGTCACCTAAATTATTTAAATAGCCTCCTCATGGTCTTCTTGCTTTTATCCTTGTC
>NW_007772682.1:2747-3156 GCF_000696425.1 Galeopterus variegatus | reverse complement strand
CATTTAGCCACTCTAATTGTGTGTAATGGTGTCTCCTTGTAGTTTTAATTTGCATTCCCTAGACAACAAATGATGTTGAGCATCTTTCCATGTACTTAGTGGCCATTCATATATCTTCTATGTGAAGTATCAGCTGAAATCTTTTGTTTATTTTTTAAGTTGGGTTGTTTGTCTTTTTACTGAGTTTTAAGAGCTTCTTATAAATTCTGGATACAAGTCCTATGTCAGATATATGTATTGTCAATAATTTTTCCAGAAAGGAGCTGGAGCAGAATAGCCCACTCTGGGATTGAATTATGGAAGCATAGCTGATTGTTTTAAACTAAAGACATATGATCTTGAAGCCCTTCCTTGAGTGCTGAGTTTTAAAATCCAATATTTAATTTTCTTGTCAGAAAGCCTTTTGTTT
>NW_007772682.1:0-1378 GCF_000696425.1 Galeopterus variegatus | reverse complement strand
TTTGTTTGTTTGAGCCATTTTGATTCCTATACTCAGCAAGCCAGTGAATAATTGCATCTGTGCAAGGCTGGCAGTGATGCCAGCAGAGCAGAGCTCCGCCTCCTTCAAGTCAGCCACCCTAAAGCTCTGCCCTTACAAGGCTCTTCACTACAGCATGTGTTGGCTCAGAGAAGAAGAACGTGTCTCCCCAGGGGCTGGAATATTGTTCTCCTTTTACTTTCATGAGACTGCAAACATGGGAGAATTCTCCAAGGAACTGAATCCACTTCATACAAATGGCTCCCACATTACCTTCCCTTCAGAGACTCTGAAATGCTGGCATTGTTGTAGGAAGGCCCCCAGGTCACCGACAGTGCCACACTGTGTTATGATTTTCAGCCAAGAGAAGGTGAATATAGACAGTGCTCAAATCCTACCGAGTTTATTTCCAGACCAGAGTACCAAAGCAGGTTTGCTAAGTTGAATTCCTTTAATTACATACAGTTGCCAAAGTGGGGAAAAAAGGGAAATATAGAAGTCAAAGGTTAATGAGAAGATGGTACATGCTAATTATGACAATGATAACAATAAATGCTGGAAATATGCTGGCTCTGTATTATTGTGTATTCAAAACTAAAGACAGTGCCAAGAGTTTAGTAACTACATGTCTAATATTCATGGAATGTTATCAAACTGAATCTTCACAAGGCACCAGTCACTGTAATTGGTTTACAGATATTATCCCACTTGGTCCTTACCATTTCCCCGCCCCCCAAAAAAACCCCATGCAGTTAGCAATATTACAATTTCAGTTTTACAAACATGGAATACTAAAGAAACATGGAATAAAAAAGAAAAAGACAATAAACAATATCAGCAAATAGATCATGTAGTATGTTAGAAGGCAATAAATTACATTAAATCTTAAAAGCAGTGGAAAATATATAGGAAGTAGTAAAGGGGAGGGTTCTATTTTAAACTAAGAAATCAGAGAAGGACTCACTGAGAAGATGGTATTCAAACAAAAACATAAAAGAGATAAGAGAAGAAGGTATTTAAATTTATAGGAAAAGAACATTCCAGACAGCAGAAACAGTGAATGTCGAATCCCTAAAAGTAACCTAAAATTCAAAGAACGGGTCTCTTGAGTGATACGATATGTGGAATTGTCAACATTTAAATGGTATTTAGAACCAAGGGATAAAATGAAATTGACTACGTAAGAAGTGAGGTAAAGGGCCTAGCCCGTGGTGCACGCGGGAGAGTGCAGCACACGCGCCGCGGTTTCGGATCCTATATAGGGATGGCCGGTGCGCTCACTGGTTGAGGGCAGTGCGGCTGGTCACAAAAAGGACAAAAAAAAAAAAAAGAAGTGAGATAAAGAAGAGAGATCCAAGGA
>NW_007772681.1:0-4764 GCF_000696425.1 Galeopterus variegatus | reverse complement strand
TTGAGGGCAGGAGCTGGGTTTTATTCATGTTGTACTTTTTTCATGGCATATCACCTGGCACGCAGAAGCTATTTCTTACTGTTTGTTGAGTCAAGGTAGGAAAGAAAGAGGATGGGGGGAGATAGAGAATGAAGAAATGATTAAAAACCCTATGTGGGTCAGCCAATTTTATTTTCACCATTTTAAGATAAAATCTGTTAAATGAAATTAGAATATACAGCAGGCAAGATAATTCTCAGTATAAGTTCTAGCCATAACTTTCATTTATAGTCTTCCTAATATTAAACTTCATCTTAAGTTTAAAGTTATTTCAAATTTCCTAAAGATATGACTCCACTGTTGATTAACATCAACAAGGGACAAAACTCCATTTCTACTATCCTTATGCTTCTGCCCCACTTATTTTAATTCTAAATGAGTTGCAGTCCTAGCGACCCATGAATTGCTTCATCTGCTTCTGGTACTTGTTATAATCCGCAGTAAAAGCAACTTCTTTTTCTACACAGTTTAGTGCCTATCCTGGGGTTGAATTAAAGGTAAATGACTTGCTTGCTTTAACCTTCCCTCAATGACCCTATGTGTCCTTAGATGGAAACTGTCTCGACGACATGTCTTAATTTATTCTGTCACTGTCATTATGGAAACCCTCAATGTAAATAATTCAGATGAGAATAGTCAAAAGATAATTTCTTTTCTTTTGATTTTATAGCACGTTAATCACAGACATACAGACAATTAATTGGAAGAGAGAATTCGCATGACACTTAGGCTTAAGTTTTCATTAAGCACATAAAAAATGGTTTTGCATAGAAAAAAAAATATTTCACACCATCAGATGATATCTCTAATCTTACTGAGTTACTCAATAGCTGCTGTTGTTAGTGACAGAGAAAATGAGAAAATAGGTACAGTGTTTGAAGGCTAAGATTCCTCCAAAATCTAGTAAAAACCCATCTACTCAAGTAAAATTGTTTAACCTATTGAGGAATTTAAAAAATTACAAATAATAACTTGACTTGTATCTGAAGGGGGAATTTCTAAGGCATTGTCCCTTAGAAATGTTTAAGTCATTGACAATCCAGCTGATGTCACACACACACACCCTAACACACACACACACACACACACACACACACGATAAGTGTTACATTGATACAGCCTCTCAGACTCGTGACTATTCTTATGCAAGAACTGGGATGGGGACAGGCGAGGTAAATCTGCAACTAAATATTCTTTCTCCTACACCAGCTTCTCAGAGTCCTTGAACTTGAGCTAAGACTGGATAGGACATACTGTTTATATTTTTATGGAATAATTGGAATAATATCTCTTAGTGCTTATCTGGAGAGGTAATAAGATTTCATTTCTGATTTCATTTTAAGAAAAATTTGAGCTGAGCATTCAACTTCATTTTTACTTGATCACTTTCATCTTGTATGTAGTTATGATTTTTTTACTGTTTTTCATTATTCTCACTACAGATTAATCTACAGGGTGGGGTCCACCAGGAATAGGTCATTGTGAATTATGTAAATAATAATTGGCTTCTGTTCAAGTGCTTCAGGTATATATTTTCAAAGACTGGCATACATTTTTAGTGAAGAAAGACAGTGTATAATGTATCCATTGTGGGACACCAATAAAACCAAATATTGGATGCTTCTCAAATTGGGAGGAAAAATACAAGTTCAAATAAAGCCTAATAATTTTCTCATGGGAGATATGGACAAAAAACCCCAGCAAAACACTCTGAAGAAAGGGTTGCAAGAGAGCCTTGCCCTGTACATGAGGAAAAATACAAGTTCAAATAAAGCCTAATAATTTTCTCATGGGAGATATGGACAAAAAAAAACAGCAAAACACTCTGAAGAAAGGGTTGCAAGAGAGCCTTGCCCTGTACACGGTAGATCATATCTCTTTTCGTTTCCTTTCCCACCTTCACTGTTCAGAACAGTTGTTTATGGGAGGAAGAGAGCCTTGCCCTGTACATGGTAGATCATATCTCTTTTCGTTTCCTTTCCCACCTTCACTGTTCAGAACAGTTGTTTATGGGAGGTCTCATTAATGGTTCTTTACAGCTGACCCCTGCTGTAGAGGGTATTACCACTCCACAGGTTTCTATCACACAATTTTCTGGGTATGTCAAAAGCATATGTCAGAGCAGAAAGGGCAGAGATAAACCTTGGGGAATCTAGAGAGTGACACCTGGCTGGAATTCAATTTGTCAAGAAACGTAAAGCTGTGTTGCAATGCACCAAGAAGCTTGGGTTAGCTTAAAATGACTCATTTACTGGAGTTTAAAATTAACTCTGAGGACCCTCTGTGACAGTGTTTAAACTCTGTACAAACACAATGCTGAAATATTTAAGCCCAGTGCAAATTATGTTTTGATTCAAGACAATGAATATGCTTAATTAAACTGGCACTGAAAATGTAAATATTTCAGCTAGTATTGCATTAAAGTTAAAACCCTGGGAATTAAATTGTACATTTCTAATCTTTCATAATGATGAAATTCAAAATGTTATTGTTGTGGTTATAAAGGAGTCCATTGTTAGGCTGCATATTCATTATGAGACAATGGTTACACATCTAATTCCACAGCAGGGAATGGATTCAATGGTTCAATATTGTATACAATGATAACAATAGATTTTACCCAAAAAAATCAATGTGAAGTAATATTGGATTCTAAAATCTAAAGTCATGAAAAAAGAGAAGCTATCAGAAGCAGGTGATATTTGTAACGATAGTCATATTCTATTTTAGCAGGCACTGTAAGCAAATTATTTTGATAATAAAATAAATTGGAATTCTAATTAACTGAACTAAAAACAGTGGTCCTTTCATAGGAATATGTTATGCTTTATGTAAGAACTAACAGTAAGCAAAAGCAAAGATAAGCCCAAAGCCCCTTGATTTTCCAACATGTTCAAAGATAGTTCTTTACCACGGAAATAATCCCATATTTTCATTTATTTATTTTTTTAATTTTTAAACTTAATTGTTGTAAGAATATTTAACATTAAATCTATCCTTTTAACAATTTGTTTACTGTACAATATGGCACTGTTAGCTATAGGCACAATGTTGTACAGTAGAACTTGTTTATCTTACATAAATGAAATTTTATACCCACTGAATACAGCTCCCCATCCACTCATGCCCTCAGCCCCTGACGACCACTATTCTACTCTCTGGTTCTATGAGTTTGAATATTTTAGATGCATCATATGATTGGAATCAGGCAATATTTGTCCATCAGTGACTGGCTTATTTCACTTAGTATAATGACCTCAAGATTCATCCATATTGCCTCATATTTCAGGATTTCCTTAGTTTGTAAGGCTGAATACTATTTTGTTGTATGAATATACCATGTTGTTTCCATCCATTCATCTATTGATGGGCATTTAAGTTTCCACTTCTTGGCTGTTGTGAATAGTGCTGCAATGAGCATGGGAGTGATGCTATCTCTTTGTGATAGTGATGTCAGTTTTTTAAGATAAATTCCCAGTGATGGAATTGCTGGATCATATGGTAGTTTTATTTTTGATATTTTGAGGAACCACCATACTGTTTTCAATAGTGGCTGCACCATTTTACGTTCCCAACAAAAATGTATTAAGTGTCCAATTTCTCCACATCTTCACCAACAATCAGTGGTAAAAAAATTGAATAATCCATATTATTTTATGTAAAGCCATTTCATCTTTTCCTTGATATGATAACTGGGGATCTATTCTTCAACATTAGAAAACCAGTGCTATCAAAATTGTGTAAAAATCTGAAATTCAAAGTTTGGTCGTCTTTTGTCTTTTGTTGAATTTTAAATATAGTCTTCAAAACTGATAAAATCTGTTGATTTTTAAAATATTCAATTGAAGTGGCTATTTTGAAAGTGAGACAATTTGTGTCCATAACATTGTAGTTATTAATCCTCTCCTTTTATATGGTTAATTTCCTGCCCAATCCAATGGCTACCCTCACAAAATAAGATTATTTTGAATGTATGTCTATTTTTTTGTTTATTTACATGTATTTTATTTAATCACAAACCTCAGAGGAAAAAAAGTCAGATGGGTTTTCAAGAAAAATGATTTGTGTACATCAGCATTGTTAATAATACTCTTATGGTAAGTAACCTCTTATAGGACCCCAATGATCCCTGCCTCCTTGTAATTATGCCCTTGTGTAATGCCCTCATCTTGAATGTGACCTGGACCTATTGAATTGATAGAATGAAGCACATGTGATGGAGTAGCATTTTTAAGATTAGGTTGTAAAAATAGGCTGATTTAGTTTTGGGTGTCCTTTCTTTCTCTCTATTGCTGGCTTAGTCAAAAACAAGACGGCTGCCATGTTTTAAACTGTGCTTAATTCTTTCATGACAACAAATTAAGGCAGTCCTCTAGTAAACAGCTGGTAAGGAATTAATTCATGTCAGTATACACATGTGTTAGCATGGAAGCAGGTTCCTTCTAAGTCAAGTCTTCAGATGAGACGACAGCCCCAGCCACAGGACTCTGACAACAAATTAAGGCAGTCCTCTAGTAAACAGCTGGTAAGGAATTAATTCATGTCAGTATCCACATGTGTTAGCATGGAAGCAGGTTCCTTCTAAGTCAAGTCTTCAGATGAGACGACAGCCCCAGCCTGCACTATGTTTGCAGCCCCCTGGGAGACCTCCAGTCACAGGACTTTGGATCTCTTCCCCACTGAAATGGTAAAATAATGAATGATCATTGTTTCACACCACTAAAT
>NW_007772680.1:0-4764 GCF_000696425.1 Galeopterus variegatus | reverse complement strand
TGGTGAAAAGGAGAAATACATTTTCCACTTAAGTGATATACTAGGGCATCTCTTTCCCTTGACTCTTGTGACTGCCAGTGGACAAATATAGCAATGACAGCCTGATAAGGACATAGTAATCAGAGTCTCAGAACTGTCAGGCAAGCCACCCAGACCAGCAGAAGTGCTAGCAAAAAGTAAAAGGGGTCTAGAATGGATGTGTGTGAAAAAAACAATGAGTATCCATTATGAACTCCAAACCCAATGCAGCAATAAGGTCTATATTTCATTCCACTTATACTCCTCTTGTGAGTTTCTCATAAAGTATAACCAGTCAGAATCCTGGAGAAGCTATGTTGAGGTGAAGTGAACTTACTGTGATTCACAAGTGGATCTCAGTGGTCCGAGGAGTCATCCATAGTGTAGGCTGTTGCTTTCCCTCCCAGATCTTTACACAGGCCAGTGCCCCATCACTTAGCTGCTGTGAATGTTGACTGATGGTCACAGCTGCTTCTTTCTCCAGAAGATCAACTTTGGTCAAACAGGAACTTCCTCACCCAGAAGTCTATGTACTATCCCCAGCAAGTCAATGGCTGCTTGACAAGGACAGGGGCACTGACCCCCTTTCCTCCAGATGGGATTTACACTTCGTGCCATTTGTGTGCTAGAACTTCCCTATGGGATCAGCTGAAGCTTGTGTGGATTGGTAACAATTTCATAGACTGGCATGGTCTAAGGATCACTCCTCTATATTCCACAAGTCCCATGTCAAGAACATATATATTCTAAGCTAACAAAATAAAACAGGCTTTATTCATTCATTCAACACATATTTATTGAGTATATACTACTTATCTGTTACTTTTCTAGGTGATGAAGAAGCAGCATTGAATGAAGAAATAAAGTTATTGCCCTCATAGAGCTTAAGCAAATAAAAACTATGTAAGATTGCAGATTATAATAAAATCCTCCAAGAGAAATAATAGGAAAGAAGATCGGTCCTCGCTAATGATATTTGAATAGAAATGTATAAATGCCAGGAAGCCATTCATGCTGACATCTGAGGATTGAGTGTTCTGGGCAGTAGAAGGGAGGAAAGCAAATGCCCTGAAGTAAAACCTATGCAAGGAACAGCAAGAAGTCAGTGTGTCTGGAGCTGAGTGACTGAGAGTAAAAGTGATACATTTGGACAGAGAGTGCAGCACCAGCTTATGGCTTCTTAGACAGTGTAAGGATTTATGTTTTAGTCTGCATGATATAGAAAACCACTGGAGGTTTTGAACAGCAGCAAGACACTACCTGACTTATGTTTGAAAAGGATCATTTTGGCTATTGTGTGAGAAATAGATTCAAAAGAGTATAAGGGGGATTGTTTCCATAATGTCACCATTTAATTTCTTGGTCTGTTTCTTTCAGAAACCTGGTGGGTCAGGCAAATGACAGTAGACCATGGCAAATGTAACTGAGGAGGAGCTCAACTGCAGCTGCTGTGTTGCCTGTGATATCTTTACTAGGGCAGATCAACACAGTATCTGGCATGTGGTAGGAGGTTATTGATCTAGTGATGCAGTCTTTACAATACTCATCGTAAAGGAGGGTCAAAAGCAGTTTGCATTCACCCGGCATGGACATCAGTACACATTCACGGTCCTGCCCCAAGGCTATGTCACAATATAGACTATGGGTGACTACAATTGTCTGGCAATTGTCAAACATCAGAATAGTCCACTGTATTGATGATATTATCATGTATAATCAAATCTAATGAGCAGGAAGGGCTAATACACTGAATGCCTATTATAATGTGTGCAACCGGCATGGACATCAGTACACATTCACGGTCCTGCCCCAAGGCTATGTCACAATATAGACTACGGGTGACTACAATTGTCTGGCAATTGTCAAACATCAGAATAGTCCACTGTATTGATGATATTATCATGTATAATAAAATCTAATGAGCAGGAAGGGCTAATACACTGAATGCCTATTATAATGTGTGCGCTCCAGAGGGCAGGACAAAAACCTGCACATATTTAGGGGCTGAACAAATGAGAGACATTTTTTAGGAACCCCGTATTCTGGTGCATGTTAGTGCATTCTTTCTAGACTGAAGGACAATTTTTCTATCTTACCTTACTATTAAGAAAGACTCAGAGTGCTTGGTAAAACTCCTCGAATTTTAGAGGCAGCATAAACCACACTTTGGAATAATGCTCAGACCCTTTTATCAGATGACTCAGAAGCCTGCAGTTTTGAGTGAAGCCTAGAATAAGAGAAGGTTCTGCAGCAGTTTCAGCTGAGATCCAAGCAGTCTTGATGTCATATTAAAAATAAATGGCAAACATCTTACTACTAGAGGTATGACAATAAATAAAATGTAATGTAGATTCTCTGCCAAGCTCCGGATGGAGAATTGCACTGAAAACCCAGACTTCTGGACGGAGGCCATGCTATTACATCAGAGTTCTCTTCACCTTTTGGCATGTTAATTGGCCCTAGAAAGACCAAAAGCCTGACCATGGGTGTCTGTTGACCACATGACTGGAGCTTTTCCTCATGAGCTTAATAACATAAGTTATATTGTCCAGTAAGCAGAGCAGCAATTCACTGAAAAATGAAACCTGCCCTTTATGAGGAGGTAGAGTTGCTGCTACATATGGGAAGCAGGAAATATTTTGAAATTTGGGGTATCCGCTGCAGCATTTTTTCATTTACTCACACCCAAGTTTAACTTCCAATGGGTGATTGCAGCAACTACAGCCTGTCAGGGGCATCATAATCAGGACTGAAGGACAGAGACACCATATGAGAAAGACTCAGACTAACAGAAGTGATAATTAAGAGTGAGGGATATTTAGAATGAATGTTGGAAGGACATAATGACTCAGTACAGCTTGGTAGCTGCCGTAGCAACAGCTCATTCTGCTAATCCATGTCTTTTAGTTTTTTCCCTCAGAAACTGTGGCCAATCATCCTCTGTAAGAACCTACGGCAGGATGGAGTATGTTCATACGGTGGTGCAAAGGACGGACAGCAGCAGATACTGTCAGTATTTTACCAAGATCCTTTCTGGACCCTTTCACCTTTTTTCAGTACATGTATCCTTCAACTTCTTGGTGCTTTTGTTCCTAAAGTCCTGCAAATATGACTCTCCTTGGAAAACTGCCCTTTGGCTTCTTGGACAGTTTACCTACATGTGAACAGAGTCAAAGTGCCTGGAAGTTTTCCTCTCCCTGAATGTCCCTGAGCCAACAAATGGTGAATATTGGAGACGAAAGCTTTGCTCTCTTGCCTCAAGGTAAAGTGACTTTTATACTACAGTGTCCCCGTGTGGGAGCAGAGGAACTTCTGGCTTCTTCTTCCCTTTGCTGCTCCCCTCACTCCTCTACCTTCACTGGCTTCTCCTGAAAATACTTCCATAGTAAATCATTGCAAAAAGTTCTCATCTCAGAATCTGCTCTGGACAACCTGACCTAAGAGAGATTTCTATTACACATTTCTGTGAAATATTTGAGTAGGATATTTGAGTCTGGAATTTATGGCAAAGATATGAGCTAAAAATATCTACTCAAGAGTTGTTGGCCTATTGATTATATATAAAACCATGAGGTTAGATGAGATCACCCAAAAAGTGAGTGTATATATAGAAAAAGCCTCAGGACATAAGAGAGTCTCAGACTTTCTTAATCTTCCCCCACTACCTTCACAAATTGAACTAAATTTATACCTGTTTCTTCAGCTTTGCTCTCAGAACAGATCTTGACTCGGGCTCCATGAAAGCTCTCAAATTAGCCCACCTCATTTCCAGTTATTGCCTAATTATACATCCTACTTTACTTAGTCAGCCTATCAAACATTACCCTCCAAAGGTATGTGGTCTGAGGGTACAGCTGATTTATGGGTCCCTGTAAAAGCAAACCAAGATGGATCTCTCAATAAATCAGAACATTAAACACCTGTTCAGAGGTGCAAATGTTTGGCTCAGTTTCAGCTGAGAGAATTCCCAGTACATTGCATATATGGGGAACACTTTCAAGTTGACCTTGCTGGATAACACTTTATAATCTTAAAGGCAAATCTGACAAAATATGGAGAGATGAAGCTTTACAGAATAAAATTAAAGTAAGTATTTGATTAAAAGAAAACAAACATGTATTTAAAATGTTATCATCTATATAATGCCTGCACACAGTACATCCTCAAAACATATCTGTTGAATAAATTGTATTGAGTATACCATGCATCTTCATTTATTGCAGAATGAACTAACGTATACAGGCAAGAGAAGGCTTTAGAAATAATATTTTAAAAACTATATACCATCTTTAATTTAACATTACATAACGTATTTCTTATGGAAGAAACCAACTGAGCAATTTAGATGAACCTTGGTCAAGTAAATGAAATCTACGGAATATAATAGGAAATGATAGTAACTAACTGAGATAACATTTTGTTAGCGTAGTGACTTTGGAATTTCTTTTCATAAATAGATTAGATTTTGTAAGTTTCTTTCTACACAAACTAAAAAACAAAGTATTTTATTTAAAAGCAAATTCCGTTGACTTGCATTGGAACTATTGAGATAACATTTTGTTAGCGTAGTGACTTTGGAATTTCTTTTCATAAATAGATTAGATTTTATAAGTTTCTTTCTACACAAACTAAAAAACAAAGTATTTTATTTAAAAGCAAATTCCGTTGACTTGCATTGGAACTACAAGGTTTTCTTTCCTTTTGACAGTTTAGTTTTGAAAGGTTTTTCTTGAAATACATAATATA
>NW_007772679.1:1792-4764 GCF_000696425.1 Galeopterus variegatus | reverse complement strand
AAAATCTTTCTGGGTGAATATCAGTAAAATCCAGAACATGCAGTCAGGTGTGGTTGGGAAAATATTCTCATGCAACAAGAATCTCAGGGTGAAAAGAACACATGTGGGTTCTTAAACGTGAAAGATTTCTAAGAAGGTAATGCCACAAGAAAAAAGATTACTTTGTGAAGCATACATATGTTTTTCTCTAAAAAGTAAATGGTAATTGAAAAAGCTGATAAGCACGTACAAATCCTTTGTTGTGTTTTTACAATCTGTTAGAATCATCCCTTTTGGGAGAAACAAAATAAAGGACTAGCTCAACCTACCTGCCTGTCTTAGTTCATTTGTAATAAAAATACTCATTTATGAAATACAACAGATTAATTCTGTTGTACAATCCTGACTCTCTGTTCTGTATTCTAATCTACTCTATTCACTTAGTTGTGCAAAAGAATGGGAGAGTGCTTATGGCAGTATCTATTATGCACATCTTGAAAAAGGACACTACAAAGAGAGAACATTAAGGTGGATCACTGTGTTAGCACATAATTTCTGCAATAATGACATTTTCTTTCTGTCATAAGACTTCATCTTTGCAATTTGCCTGCAAATCAGTCTGGTCGTCAGAGAGGAAACTCACATCAAAACAAAACAATTATTGAAATTGTGCCTCACAGAGTCTGATCAGCAGCAAAAAACATCTCTGATCAGTGTACACTCACACCATCCCAGCAGAAGAAATCAATCAGAAACATTGATCACCATGTTTTACTTTGCTGTCAGAAAGAGAGAGTAATCAGTATCACGCTTGGCAGTACATATACAAAAAGACAGCAATGCTTACCTGAATTTATGTCCAATGCAGATCATTATTAAAATTATTTTAATAGTATAAAGAAGAACATTAAATGCAAAAAAATCCCAAGAAGTAGACACTAATCTTCTAAAATCTTTATGCATAGCAAGCAAATTCAGTAGTTCTCAAATCTATAGTACCGAATCTATCACATATTATCACAGTTATAAGTTATGTGTGCACATGTGAGTGTGTGTATGGGTGGGTGTATGTGTGTGTGTGTGTGTGTGTGTGTGTGTGTTTGCTGGGAGAGGAGGAGGGTATAGCAAGACATGTTTTCCCATTCACTACACAAATAAGACTTAGGCAGAGAGGGGATAAGCAATTTAAACTTAACTATAATGACAAAGTTCATTGGCAGCAAAGTGGGTTTAGAATTCACATATTCTGAATCGTAATCCAGTACAGCTACATCACATTTAAAATGGCAAAAACAGTAAATTCAAGAGACAGTAACTGAAACAGAGTCATTTTGTGAGATAGACAACAAAACCTGCAAGCTTCATATATCTTCAACACCCAAATATAAACATTATTTTAAGGGCATATTAGAAATTCTTGTATTTGGTAGCAACTATTTAGGACTTAGAAAATAATATCATCCCAGCCAACAATGCGAGGGGTCTTGAAAAAGTTAATGGAAAGATTAGTATTAACTTTTAACTATATTTCTACGTGAACTTTTTTTTACTCTACTGTAGTTGATTGTACATATCTGTGTGGTACAGAGTTGAATATCATTACCAGTGATGCTCAAATAAGGATAATTAGTATATTCATTATACATTATACAATGTAATGGTTTTGTGTGGGCCTTTAATTAGTATATTCAATTAATTAGTATATTCAATGTACATTATACAATGTAATGGTTTTTCATGACCCTTTGCCAATTCCTCATTTACCCTCTTCCCCTTTCCCCTTTCCCACCTCTGGTAACCTCAGTTCTGTTCTCCATGAACTCTTGAAGCACTCTCCTCATATAGACCAAAGCTCTCAAGCAGGGGTCATATCCTAGCAACTGACAGACACTATTGAAAAATTTTAATTGGTTACCAATCTGGGTGATATTGTGGCCTTGTCGTAGGGTTTATTTAATTTTGATTCAATGATCTTTTTATTGTAAACTTTTAAAATAATAAAAAATAAGACTCTTTCATTTCAGTTGATCCAGACAAGACGATCTTGAGACTGGGGGTGGTTCAATTCACCTCAGTTCATTGATTCTAAGGTCAGGCATGCTCTGGCACTCAACATTTTTAGGCCAAACACTACATATTCTTTTATTAATTTCTCAAGATTCAAAACTAACTGATGTGTATGCACAAGAAAAAAAGACAAATTCTCTGGTCATCATGAAGCTTATAGTCTTACACAGAACATAACCCCCCACCCTCCCCTCCCACACACACGTGTCCCATTGAGAGTGCCGTGAAAGAACTGATAACCTAGCTGTGGTGAAGGACGGAGTGATATCTAAATTTAGAAAGAAAAAAATAAAGGTAGAAATAAGAGTGAAATGTGTTGAACTTTTAAAATTGCAATCCTGCCCAAAGAGAAAGAAGGGAGCCACGGCATTAAGTGCAGGGAGAGAGAAGAGGAGAGGTGGGCTAAGCCAAGGCTGAGAGTCCCACAGGAAGGCATTCACATTGTAATTACACAGATGAGGAAACCGAAGCTCAGAAAGCCTTCCTGAAAATCTGGCGTGGCCCACGCCATGGCATGATCCTAAAGGAGTCAGCTTGGGCTGCCCTCTCCAAGTTGGCAGGGCCACTGGAGGGAGAGCTGCTGGCAAGGCCACAGCTACGAGCACTTGCTGCAACCAGAAAGGCTGCCTGCCTCGGCTTTGTGGCTTTTGCCTTCTCTTTCGATATTTTGGTTAGTGTGGCAGTTCTCTGAATTCCCAAAAGATTATAAAAATAACACAAATAATTATGCAGTCATTGAACTAAACATTCCCACAGAGGATCCGAGTAAATTGGACAATTTAAAATTATCCCCTTGTGATAAATTGACCACACCAACATATGTTCCAAAAGCACCGCTCATGACTAAATATGAGGTGCAGCCTAATGTAAGTTGGCAAACATCATTTACTGGAGGTTATATTAATGGCAAGAGAATGGTTGGCATT
>NW_007772679.1:0-897 GCF_000696425.1 Galeopterus variegatus | reverse complement strand
AAATGTTAACATTGTTCCTTTTAGCAAATTTGTACTTACATTTAGCAATAGACATAGGTATTATGATAGTACTTACTGTCTATCACTTTGCAACTGCAAGAGTCCCAGCAGCTGTTAATAGAGTAGATACTAACCACAGCTTGCCAACCAGAAAAGGTCACAGGTTAACTTCAGGACAATAAGAACACGGTCCCAATCTGATAACCTGATACCAAAAGGAGGAAGCACAAGCTTATCACCTGAGACGTGCTAAGGAAGGAAAAAAACTGGCTTCGCCTGTCCTTTTTAAATTATTAAGCTTGCTGATGTAATAAAAAATAGTAGCCAAAAAACCCCTGCAGAGAAAAAACTAAATAAAAGGCATTGTCTCATGCTCTACTGTGCTCCAGCTGCAACATGCTGACAGCCCGCAGAGAGAAAACATGCATACTGATGCACTGAGGTCTCTGTCTGTGTTTTTTATTTTCACCGGTTTCCTCATCCCTCTTTCAAGGACATGCAATCTCGACTGGAGCTGGTCTCCAGCAAAAATCACACTCACAATTCAAAACTCAGGTTTGCGCAATTCCAAAGCCCATTTTTTTACCCCAAGGTGAAAGGGCACCCTAAGACAGCCCCTTCTNTTAAATGTTAACATTGTTCCTTTTAGCAAATTTGTACTTACATTTAGCAATAGACATAGGTATTATGATAGTACTTACTGTCTATCACTTTGCAACTGCAAGAGTCCCACCCTGTTAATAGAGTAGATATTAACCACAGCTTGCCAACCAGAAAAGGTCACAGGTTAACTTCAGGACAATAAGAACACGGTCCCAATCTGATAACCTGATACCAAAAGGAGGAAGCACAAGCTTATCACCTGAGACGTGCTAAGGAAGGAAAAAAACTGGCTTC
>NW_007772678.1:3227-4764 GCF_000696425.1 Galeopterus variegatus | reverse complement strand
TCTCTCTCTCTCTCTCTCTCTCTCTCTGTCTCTCTCCCTCTCTCTCTCCCTCTCCCTCTCCCTCCCTCTCCTCTTTGCATTCCTGCTGCATGCTGGGTTCACCCCTGTCACAGCACTGATGACACTGTTCTGTCATTATTGACCCACTGGGCTGTGACTCCTTGAGTGGGTATCACCTGTTGTCCAGTACTCTGGCCCCAGGTCCTGACCCAGAGAAGATATTTGTTGAGTAAAAGACCCAGTGAGTAGGCAAGTAAATGGAGTAACTCAACCGGCCATCTATGCTCAAACTCTAGTTAACTCAGACTTAACTAAGGTGACCATGTAATTTTTTCTCCTAACTGTTACCCTTTTGAGGGTGAAAGGGGTGCTCATTGGACAGGACACTGGGACAACATGCATTACCTAGGATTGGTCTGAGCAACTGGGGACAGGTGGTCACCCTAGCTTTAGTGCGTCCTACTCAGTCTGGTTTTCCCTCCTCTGCCATTGAACGATGGGAGTGAACCACTGCACTATCCTAGGTTATTTCTGAAAAATGAAGATTGTGTCCTTATCTTTGATGCTGTGCACTCTGGGTAGTGAGGTGGGACTAACACTTGGGTTAGAGGTCAGAACTGGAGACAATGACTGGATAGTCATTCTCATACACCTAAAGGGGGAAAATGAAGCCACGAGAAAGGATGAGATCCAAGAGAGAAGGGTGTTGGCTGAGATGGCGGAGGCTCAGACTCAGGTACCTAGTCACAAAACACATTTGGAGGGAAGAAAAGGGGGTTAAGCTGGAGGGCTCCCTCCCTTGTTTCACACATTATGTCATTTAATCCCCACCCTACGAAACCCTGTGAGAAAGTGAGGCTTTCCTACTTTATGGACAAGCAAACTGAGGCACAGAGCTGAAGTGACTACTTCCAAAGTCAGAAAACTAGAAAGTGGCAGAGCAAGGATTCAAAGTGAGTTTGGTGAGATGCTAAAGCCCATCATCCTAACCAGGAGAGGACAATGCCAGAAAGGGAGAGAAAGGGTTCAGGAAGAAGGGCGTTCTCCACGCTGTCCAATGCTCAGAGAAGTCAAGGATAAGTTCACTGCATTTGACACCTGGGAGATTAGTCATGACCTTTCAGTGGTTGTATTGCAGGAGATTCATAGGATAAATTGATGGGGAGAAAATGGAGACAATAATTCAATAAAATATAATTACAGGGTTATGACTTCATAAGACACACATATAGATGTGTATCTATATTTATATAGATAATACCTCAGCTAAATGACCTACGTGATGGTAGAATTTGGTCGAACAATTCTTAGATAACTTTTTTCTGCCATGCATGAACAAAATGAGAAACACTATGGAAAGGAGCAAACTGTGAGCTCTATGCGGGCAGGAGCATGTCTTCTTTATTGCTGTATTCTGAATTCAGCACTATGCCCAGATGTGCAATATTTGATGAATTAATAAGTGAAAAAGGAATAAAATGAGAAATAAAGAAGTGAAAGGGCAAGAAAATGGCTCATGTTCACACCTTGTTCTTTA
>NW_007772678.1:1451-2812 GCF_000696425.1 Galeopterus variegatus | reverse complement strand
AAATGAGAAATAAAGAAGTGAAAGGGCAAGAAAATGGCTCATGTTCACACCTTGTTCTTTACAGACAGTACAGTTCTGCCACCGCTACTATTTACCAAGGGACAAGGAGCCCCTTCTGTACCTTTGCTTGGTGTCCCATAACTTGTGCCAGTGAATACAGTTTTTCATCTTTTTCCATATATTTTCTTAAATCCTTTCCTTACCTACCACCCTTTTTTTGTCTCTTCAATGAACCTTACTTTATTCAATATCTTTGGATTCCAGGCTTCTACAAATGGATAGAGTCATCTTTCTGCTTATCTGCACATCCGTAAGGAAACATTTTAAAAATTAAATTATAATAGGAAATCAAGTGCCCCTGAAAGATGCAGTAATGAGCAGCGGTGATTTGCCCCCTTTCTGAGACAGAGAATACTTACCTTGCTGTGTTAGGCAACAGCAACGGAGAAGGCACAGGAAGGATAGTTCTTCTATGAATTTGGTGGTGGGTCCCAAACAGGCCCACAGAAAGGGAAGATCTTAAATACAGTCCCAGTAATAATGAGTGAGAGAAAATTGACAGAAACCAACTCTTACTAAGATAACAGATGCCCAGAATCAATAAAAGGGCAACAGGAATTAAACACCTAAGCTGATAAAGGACAGATCACCAAGGAGTCTGGGTTTTGAAAAACGTCTCTAGGGAATGTAGCACATGGAAAGATACTCAGTGGTTCCATTTGTCTTAGAAATAAATAATTCACTTATATTTTGTGCACAGCTCTGTACTACAAACTGTCAACTCTATGCTACCTCCAATCCCCATCAGCCAGGCCTCATCCAACAAGATACTTTCTATATATTATTTGTCAATTTGTTTGTTTGCATAATGTTTTTAGATAAGCACAATAAATTTTTTTAAAAAACTAAAGCAAGTCAAAATCTATGTGTCTCAGTTTCCATATCTGCTCCCTCCCTTGAGTGGAGAAGAATGACTCTTCTAGGCAGAGGCATGGGGAACTCTAGGGTGTACCCACAAATTCTCTCTCCCTGGTTCCTTTTTTGAGACAATCAGCCTCCACTCTCACAGAAGCTGTATATGAATTTGAATAATGTTTAATCTCCCCAGAAACAGATTTTTCCCACCTACCTCCCACATCCCCTACCCAATGAAACGAAAGGGATAATCCCAGGAGAAATGAATTTCTTAAAAATGCAGGCCTTTGGAGATGTATGGTGCTTTTACAATATTTAGATTATGAAAGCAAAATAGTGTTTTTTTTGTATACCATACAATTCTTATTGGTCATGACTTAACTGGGGAGAGTGGGATCCTGTCATTTAGAGATGCAAGAAAATGTGGTGGTTCTGATTTGAGCTCT
>NW_007772678.1:0-419 GCF_000696425.1 Galeopterus variegatus | reverse complement strand
CTACTGGTCTCCTCATTAATGACTTAAATTTTGACACATATCCACTTATTTATAGAAGATTTTTTAACTACTTCTTAAAAATATATACTTTGACCTTAGTTGTGTGACTTTGGGCAAGTCAAAATCTATATGTCTCAGTTTCCATTTCTGTAAAATTAGAATAATATTAGTACCTACCTCACAGATCAGTTGCAAGAATTAAATTAATATTTATAAGGCACTTTGAACAATGCTTGGAAGAAAATACATGCAGTATAGGTGTTTGTCAAATAAATTTAAATAAAAGTGTTCAGAAATCAATTTTTAGCACCCAGACTAGATCATTGTGTGGAATATTTTCCCCCACCTCTTCCCATCTCTTTGCATCACTACCAATCTGAAGTGGAGATCTGAGCCATTCTAGAAAGCATAGAAAAGTT
>NW_007772677.1:2170-4765 GCF_000696425.1 Galeopterus variegatus | reverse complement strand
GGTGCGGAGTTGCCCGCACCGCGCTCAGCCAGTGAGCGCACCGGCCATTCCTATATAGGATCCGAACCCGCGGTGGGAGCGTCGCTGCGCTCCCAGCGCCGCACTCTCCCGAGTGCACCACAGGCTCGGCCCTACATTTCAGATCTTATACTTAAGTCTTTAATCCATTTTGAGTTGATTTTGGTATGTGGTGAGAGATACAGGTCTAGTTTCATTCTTTTGCATATGGATATCCATTTTCCTCAGCACCATTTATTGAAGAGGCAGTCATTTCCCAATGTATGTTCTTGTTGCATTTGTCAAATATCAGTTGGCTGTAAGTCTGTGGGTTGATTTCTGGGTTCTCTATTCTGTTCCATTGGTCCAAGTGTCTGTTTTTATGCCGGTATCATGCTGTTTTGGTTACTATAGCTTTGTAGTATAATTTGAAGTCAGGGAGTATATGTGATACACCACATCAGCAAAATCAAGGACAAAAGCCATATGATGATCTCAATAGATGCAGAAAAAATGTTCGACAAAATTAACATCCCTTTGTGATAAAGACTTAGCAAATTAGGTATAGAAGGAAAGTATCTCAACACAAGGAAAGCCATTTATGACAGACCTACTGCCAATATCATCCTGAATGAGGAAAAACTGAAGGCATTTCCCTTAAGAATAGGAACAAGACAAGGATGCCTACTCTCACCATTCTTATTTGACATAGTACTGGAAATACTAGCCAGAGCAATTGTGTAAGAGAAAGGAATGAAGGGCATCCAGATTGGAAAAGATGAAGTCAAACTGTCCCTATTTCTAGATGACATGACCCTATATATAGAAAAACATAAAGACTTTATCAAAAAATTCTCAGAGCTGATTAATAATTTCATTATTGTTATGGTATACAAAGTCAAAGCCCCAAAATCAGTTTCATTTATATTCTCCAATAATGAACTAACAGAGAAATCAAGAAAGTAATGCCATTTACAATAGTCACCAAAAAAGTAAAATACCTAGGAATCAATTTAACGAAGGAGGTGAAAGATCTCTGCAATGAGAATTACAAATCATTGCTGAAAGAAATTAAAGAAGAAACAAAAAGGTGGAAAGACCATTTCATGTTCTTGGATTGGGAGAATCAACATTGTGAAAATGTCCATACTACCCAAAGTAATCTACAGATTCAATCAATCCTCATCAAAATACCAATAACATTCTTCACAGAAATAGAAAAAACAATCCTAACATTTATGCGGAACAACAAAAGACCCTGAATAGCCAAAGCAATCCTGAGCAAAAAAAAAAAAAATAAAGCTGGAGGCATAACTCTTCTCTCTCTCTCTCTCTTTTTTTTGGGGGGGGGTGTTTTTTTTTTTTAGTGTTTTTTATTTCTAAAAGTTTTCAGTAGCCCAAACAGAAACTCTTTTCTCATAAGCAGTAACCCCAACATTTGTCATTTTCTTTCTTTTTTTTCAAAGTATAGGCATCCTAGGTGTGAAATAGTATCTCATTGCAGTTTTTTTTGCATTTCCCTAAAAACTAATGAAGTTGAACATCTTTTCATGGTTAATTGGCCATTTGTATATCCTGTTTGAAGAAATGTCTGTGCATTTGCCCATTTTGTCTATGTCTTTGCCCATTTTTAAATTGGGTGGTTTGTCTTTTTGTTGTTGAGTTATTAGAAGTTCTTTGTATATTCTGGATAATATTAAATCCTTATCAGATACAATGATGTGTTGCTTAAAAACTGGGATATGCTCTGAGAAATGTGTTGTTAGGTGAACATCATAGAGTGTACTTACACAAACCTAGATGGTATAGCCTACTACTAACATACCTAGGCTATATGGTATAGCCATTATAATCTTATGGGACTACCATTTATATGTGGTTTGTTGCTGATTGGTACGTCGTTATGTGGTGCATGACTGTATATGATTTGTATATATTTTCTCCCATTCTGTGGGTCCTCTTTTTACCCTGTTGATAGTGTCCTCTGATACACAAAAGTTTTTAATTTTAATGAGGTCCAATTTATTTATTTTTCTTTTGTTTGTACTCCTTTAATATTCTACTTGGTAAGTATTATCACTTAATTTTTGCTACCTATAGTGAGCCCATTCTTTTTTCTGCCCATGAAGGTCTTTATTAGCTACTGATCTGGTTTTTGAGACAGCAGGAGTTAAAATTTTTTTGTTTCTCTTGCTATAACTTGTTTACATTTGATGCTGGTTTCTTGATATGATTCTTTGTGTTTGAAATGGTTACTGTATTTGCTGAACTTAAAATGATCTCCAGATTTCGTTAAATGTATCAAGTGTTTGAAGAGTCTTATGACCTCTTCTGATGAAAGAGGGACTATCCATATCTTTTTTGATGTTTTTTGTTTGTTGGTTATTTTGTTCAGTGGGACTGAAATATAACTTAAGTTCTAATGTTTTTGCTTCTAATTACAGTTCTCTAAAAGTGCATGTAAAACAGGGCCAGATGCTGGGACACCAGTTTTTTGGGGTGGGAGACAGTACAGTTTACTGGTTAAACATAAAACAGAAGAGAGGGCTGGCCTGTGACTCACTCGGGAGAGTGTGGTGCTGATAACACCAAGGCCAC
>NW_007772677.1:0-1677 GCF_000696425.1 Galeopterus variegatus | reverse complement strand
AACAGGGCCAGATGCTGGGACACCAGTTTTTTGGGGTGGGAGACAGTACAGTTTACTGGTTAAACATAAAACAGAGAAGAGAGGGCTGGCCTGTGACTCACTCGGGAGAGTGTGGTGCTGATAACACCAAGGCCACAGGTTCGGATCCCATATAGGGATGGCCAGTTAGCTCATTGGGTGAGCATGGTGCTGACAACACCAAGTCAAGGGTTAAGATCCCCTTACCGGTCATCTTTAAAAAAAAAAGAGAGAGAGAGAAATTTGGGAAACACTGATTAGAGAACATACGTAGTGAAGCACTGGGCTCATTTTTTTTCATTCAGAAATGAAAGCACCTGATGATTTTGAAAATAGGGAAAAATAAAATTTACTTGGCATTTTCATGGCCCCAAATCTCCATTAGCCATCACCTTTTATATTTTGCTATTTAATAACAAGTGGTGGTTATAATAAAGATCCTGAGGCATGACTTTGAGTTTGATATTGTGGTTTTTGTGTGTGTGTGTGTGTGTGTGTTCTGATTCTTTGAGAATTGGTAATTCTTTGTTTTCCAGAACATTGTATGTCCTCATGACTCCCCTGTCCATAACACAGGCACTAGGGTGGCAGGTGGCCACAGGAAACAGGGTGCCAAGATGGCCCCTGGACAACTAGGAGGGGTGTGATGTAAGCACAGGATTTTTTTTTTTTTTCCTATTTCCTTCATAACATCATCAGAAAATAATGTTAAATGCTATGAAGGAGGAAATAGACAATTCTAACATCTAAAACCTGCTGGACTCCTGCAACTTTGACATGGTAAATTTGGCAATTTGATTTTTTTTTCCTAGGCTCAACTGAACTACAAATGTATTTCTCTAATGTGAATGATAATAGTGATTAAAAGCAGGTGGGTACTCAGAAAATTTGTATATTTGGGGGCCAATGATAAAAGAAAAAAATTGCAAACTTGATTTTGCATTTGCCTCATTGGGCTATTTTCTTACAGCTAAATTCATTAATTGAATCTTTATGTGTTACACTTCTACAGCGTGCCAGGCTTGGGGGTGTGGTGAAGAACAAAGCAGATACCGTATCTTTGGTTTATAAATTTTCAGAGTTTTGAGTGATTTTATACTTCTGGACAGGTATGTTTAATTGAGGATCAGTTCAGCTGGTGTTCATTTGGAGTTAACCGTCCTTAATCACCTGGATTAATAGTCAGTACAGTAGTTCATCCTTATCGGTGTGCATGTGTTACCTGCAGTCCTCTGCAGTCTGAAAATATTAAATGGAAAATCCCAGAAATAAACAATTCATAAGTTTTAAATTGCACGCTTTTTTGAGGAGCATGATGAACTCTCATTGTGTCGCTCTTTTCTGCTAACATCCTTTGTTTAGTGTATCCACGCTGTATATACCACCTGCCTGTTAGTCACTCAGTAGCCATCTTGGTTATCAGATGAACTGTTGGTATCCCAATGCTTATGTTCAAGTAACCCTTATTTTACTTTTATTACAGTATATTGCTATAATGGTTCTATCTTTTTTTTTTTTTCCCCCAAAAGATGACCGGTAAGGGGATCTTAACCCTTGACTTGGCATTGTCAGCACCATGCTCACCCAGTGAGCTAACTGGCCATCCCTATATGTGATCCGAACCCGTGGCCTTGGTGTTATCAGCACCACACTCTCCCG
>NW_007772676.1:3427-4765 GCF_000696425.1 Galeopterus variegatus | reverse complement strand
GGTCAGGAATTCTGTCAGGGCACAGCAGAGATGATAACACAATGTCTGGGACATCCTCTGGGAAGACTCAAACTGGGAGTGACATGAAAGGCTGGGATGGGGTAGGAGGAAAGGAATCTTCTTCATTCACATGTTTGGGGCCTGGGTCGGGCTGACCTGAACCCTGGGCCGATCTAGGGCTCTTGAACAGAGTGTCTATACATGGCCTCTGCATGCAGCTTGGGGCTTCCTCACAGCGTGGTGGCCTCTGGGTAGTCTGACTTCTTACAAAGTGGCTCAGTGTTCCAGAAGCTAGTGTTCTAACAAACAGGGAGTAGGCAGCATGGTCTTTTATGACCTAGCCTTGGAAGTCATATAGTGTCACTTCCACCAGATTACATTGATCAAAGTGGTCACAAATCTGCCTGGGTATGAAGGAAGGGGACATAGACTCCACTTCTCAGTGGGAGGAACAACAAAGAATTTGTGGCCATTTTCTAACACCACCAGAATTAGGGTAAGGTAAGCTGCTGCAACAAAGAGACCCCAACCTGGAGTGGTTCAATGAATATAGATACTTGTTTCTCTCACACATCACAGTTTCAGTGCAAGCAGTCTAGGTGACTCTGCTCCACTAAACAATTACATCTATGCCCCTGGAATCTAGGCTCCACTACCAACATGGCAATCTCGAAAATCACTAATCGTCCCTGTGGGCAAAGCCTTAGGCAGGAGCATCCTGCTCAGCTGCTCTCAGTGCATATGCCTATATCTTGCTTGCCAGGGAGCAGGGAATGGGCATATCTGCCTTCCCGCCTCTGTAGTGGTAAGCAGGGGTGCTTTCCTCCTCCCTAAAATTTCCTCATTAAAAAAAAATGATGATCAGATGCCGGATACCCTAAAAAGCAACTACTATCCAGAAGAATATGAATGTATCATATCCCATCCCCTATTGTTACGTAACTATGTTGATAGCATGCTATTGTTAACATGTTACATACATTGTTGCAAGGAACATTTTTCTACAAATATCTTTAAACACCTGTAAGATTTTTTTTCCTTGAAGATAAGTCCAAAGGAGTCATGTCATAGTTTCTTATTTATTTATTTATTTTTCCTTTTTTTGTCTTTTTTCGTGACCGGCAACAGGATCGCAACCCTTGGTGTCGCGCCCGCACCGTGCTCAACCAGTGAGCGGACCGGTCTCTATATGGGATCCGAACCCTCGGCAGGAGTGCCGCCGTGCTCCCAAGTGCTGCCGTGCTCCCAAGCGCTGCACTCTACCGAGTGCGCCACCGGGCCGGCCCTAGTTTCTGATTTCTGCATCTAGTCTTGCAGGATCCCATTAAAGACAGGAAC
>NW_007772676.1:0-2512 GCF_000696425.1 Galeopterus variegatus | reverse complement strand
GGCCGGCCCTAGTTTCTGATTTCTGCATCTAGTCTTGCAGGATCCCATTAAAGACAGGAACCACTCCCTTTTGTTCCAGTTAGGATGGCAACTCAGGAATTTGTGTGAGCCTGGGAAAGAGTACAGAGATCCAGCATGTACTATCAAGGGCGAATCCAGGATTAAGTGTCAGTTTGTCCAAGATCATAACCCACACCTGCTTCTGGAGCACAGTGTGAAGGGTTGTATATATACTATCTCATTAATCATGATGTCAATCTAATGAGAAAAGTGTTATCTTCATTTAATCGATGGGCAAGCTGAGGTTCCAAGAGATTAAGTAACTTGTCCAAGGCCTTAGAGCTAGAATTGAATCCAAAATCAGTGCTTTCAATCAGTTTTTCCCTCTTAGAACATTTGCTCTTAGGACACTCCTTCTAAAAGTCCAGCTGGTATATTGTGGGAAGCCCAAGCCACATGAAGAGGCCACGTGTAGACATTTCATTATCTCCTGGCTGATAGTTGGCATCAATTGCCAGCTGTATGAATGAGCCATGTTGGACTTTATGCCTCCTTAAGCCCCCAGATGACTGCAGCCCCAACCGACATCACATGGAGCAGATCTGCTCAGTTGAGCTCAGTCAATCCAGATGGTAGTGAGAGTCAATAAAATGGTGATTGTTTGAAGTTACTAAATTTTTGCAAGATTTGTTCCACAGCAATGAATAACCAAAACAGGGGGGAGTTACTCATTCTTAAATGAGTCCCAGCAGAGCCTAAAGAGGGGTGTTCCTGCTCTGGAGGAGGGGCTGGAGTAGGAGACCTTCAATGATTCTTGATGTGTTCAGTGCCCAAGGCTGGGTCTGTATATGATAGTTTTCCTTGTTCCCTGTCCCAGCTGGGAAAAACTTCATTGAGTCACAAGGCTGGGAGGAGAGACTGTGTGTGAACGAGTTAACAGAGATCTGGGCAAGATTCCCAGAGTAAATGATGTTGATTCTCAGCACAAAGGAGGCATTGCCTAATGCTGCTTAAACTCACATAAACAGTCATTGCTTTATGACTGATTTGCTATTTTTAAAATTGGAAAATTTCAAAAAAGTAACCATAATAAGCATCATTAAAAAAAAAAAAAACAAAAAAGACAGCACTTGGAAATGCCTAAACACTGTACACAGCTCCTGAGGGGCATAAGAGGGTCCTTGTCCTTGGGATCTGGGCTTCACAGTCCTGTGGACAGGAAGTGATGCCAAGATGACCTTGAGGTAGCCCAAGTTGACACCTGGATCCCAAAGTAAAATTCAACTCCTCTCTCCACTTAAGAGCAAAGGAGGAAGCTCACAATGGTTCAGGAAGGTGGTGGCTCTTTGGCCTCCATGAACTTCAGTCATTTACTCTCCCACCCCTCACTTCTCAGTCCTTTCTGACTTAGTTGTTCTCAAATTTTAGGGTATTAAAATCATCTGGAAAGGGTGTAAAAAGTGCAAATTCCAAGGTTACTCCCAAGAAGATTCCCATTCTATAAGTCTATAGTGGGGCCCCAGAATTTTCACTTCAGCAAGAATCAGGGGATTCTTCTGTAAATGGGCCCCATACCACATCTCGAGGAGCATTAGGACCTCAGGGGGTGAGGGGAATTTGGGGTCTTCAGATTCTGAGCATGGAAGGATCTAACAAATCCATTTGGAGCTCATGGTTTTTAAATTGTGTTCTTGGAGCCCTAGAGGGTTCCTCAGAAGTGCTATAACCTCTACCCCATTAGTTTCTAATGTCTAATTGTAGCTGGCTTCCAGGAAAGGTTTCATTAGAAGAAAAGGTTTGATTACTCAGTGCCCTGCCTGCTTAAAAAAATTTTCATGTTGGCAAGGATGTGGGGAAATTGGAACCCCCCTTACATTGCTGGTGGGAATATGAAATGGTGCAGACACTGTGGCAAACAGTTTGGCAGTTCCTCGTAAGGTAAAAATAGAATTACCATTATGTATTAGTCTGTTTCTGCCGCTTATAACAAAATACCTGAAACTGGGTAATTTGTAAAGAAACAACATTCATTGTTGTTTTGGAGGCTGGGAAGTCTAAAGTCTAGGGAACATATCTGGTGATGTCTTTGTTGGCAGGGGTGACTTCACAGTAACACAGGGTGTCACATGGCAAAAATGGCAGGAGCAGAGAGAGAGCTAACCTCCTCACTGGCTCTCCTTTTAAAGCCATCAGAACTATGCCCATGACCACCATTAAACCATCAATGGATTAATCCATTCCCTAGGGCCTGGTCCTCGTAATCTAATCACCTCTTAAAGGTCCCACTTCAATTACCATAATAGGATTTCCCTTAACACTGCCGCAGTGGGGATTAAGTTTCAACATGAGCTTTGGGGGGACAAACATACACAACTTATATCACCATGTGATCTAGTGTGTTAGTTAGGGTTCTCCAGAGAGACAGAATCAATAGGATATGTTATAATTATGTGAGAAGGATTTATTAGGGGAATTAGCTCATGTGACTATGAAGAAAAGTCCCACGATAGGC
>NW_007772675.1:3615-4765 GCF_000696425.1 Galeopterus variegatus | reverse complement strand
AACCAGGAAGAAGCCATGTAAACACACACACACACACACACACACACACACACACACACACCCACCCTGGTCTGGCCTGGTACAAATTTACTATTGGTTGGATGGGATTGCTGTGTTGGGCAGGCCTGGGAGAAGGCAAGGAATGTTCAACAAAATTTGAGGGGTGGGGAGTTTGCGTATAGGCATGTCCCAACTCCTCACAGCAAGAGGCTGTTAAATAAACTCAGTGCACGCAAGACTGAGAATCCTGGCTCAAGTGCCAACTAGCAGCCTCTTCATGAATTTAGTTCAGAGTGAGCGTAGAAATGCTGATGACGAGAAGCCTGGTAAAGGGTTTTCCAAATTGAGATTTGAATTTGCCTGTAGATTACTAGAAAAAGTAAGGTAGAATTACTTGACTTGGAATTAGAAGGTAAGAGGAGTAGAAATGGGACATCACAGAGCTGATTTTTTTTTAGTTGTCAATGGGAACTTTCCAGGTTACTGAGACTGACAGAGTGGCAGAGCTCCTTCTGAAAGAGTTTTCCGTCAGTCACGATTCTGGATATTGGCCATGAGGTATTTTAATATACCTTGGTTAGGTTTCATTGAATGTACTAATTCTGCACCTTATAGCAAGCTGGCCTTTCATGTTATGCCATGTTATTATCTGTTTGCTAGTACATTTTAAAGTGTCTGCTTACTGCATGTTAGATGTTTTGTTAGGTTCTAGGGAAGCAAATATCAATACTATTTTCTTTAAAATATTGGCTCAGACCTAATTTTTTTTCCAGTTTGTGTGTTGTGTAGTGGAAATCAGGGCTTTGGAATCAGGCATAGAAGTCAAATCCCATTTTGGCTGTATGGCCTTGGGAAAGTCATTTAAACTCTTCCAGGTGGCTTTTCATTTACCCGCGACTGCTCTGCGTCCCTCTTCCCCTGCCTGACCCCAACAGCCTGGACAACCTTCTGTTGGTGAAGGTGCTGCACCTCCGTGACTCTGTTCACACCGTCTTCCTCCCCAAATCACCCAACTCCACTTACACAAACCATCTCTGTTCCCCAAAACCTGGCCCCACTGCTGCTTGCTTCCACGATTCCTCTGTAGGCAGTGCTTTCTTTCTCCTCTCCGAACTTCCACAACATAGCACTTGAAACTCTCTTGTGGTAT
>NW_007772675.1:0-2840 GCF_000696425.1 Galeopterus variegatus | reverse complement strand
AGTGCTTTCTTTCTCCTCTCCGAACTTCCACAACATAGCACTTGAAACTCTCTTGTGGTATTTAAGTGTTTCTATACCGAATTGCATTTGTTTGTATACCTGTTAATGGATCTCCCAGGCAGTCAGATTCCGGGAGGAGTCATGTCCTGTCTACCTAGCTTTGCGTACCTCACGGGACTTGAGAGATGTTAATAAATTAATATTGCTCAAGATAATATTGTATTAACCTGTGTTTTTTTTTAAGCCCTATTCAGTTTCTTTGCATTTTGCACTTATCTGGCCTTACATTTCAAGATATAGGACAGACAAATAATAATGAGAGCAGTCAGCTGTGCTCAGCACCTAGCGTGTATAGTCAGACACTAAAGCCTGAATGCTTTTCTTCCATTCTCTCATTTAATCTTCATGACAGCCTTGTAAGGTAGGTGCTGCATTGTCTTCATTTTGTACTTGACATTACTGACCTAAGTAATAAGGATCAAGTCTCTTTCTGCTTCTGCTGCTTTTGGCACACTGATTTTGATGAGAAGACAAGCATCTTCTTATCTCCCCTACCTTCCATTTCTGCTCTTCATAATTACATAGCACATATGATCTGTTTTCCCAGTAGTTCTTGTTTCAAGTACTTCATCAAATGACTTGATCTTTTGTCTCTAAATGCATTTATATTCCGAAGACTAGTGATTAGGATCATTGTTGCTTTCTCTGGTCAGTCAAGTCAGTTGATCAGCAAACATTTATTGGAGTGAAACACACCATTTGCCCTTGCTCTAAGTTGGGGTATCCCATGCACATTTTGTTTTTGTTTTTCTTGTTTGTTTGGGGGAAGAAGTTACTTTTAATTTCCAAGTGGTCATAGATTACTCAGGATTTTCCAGAGAAGCAGAACCAATAGGATATGCATGTGTGTGTGTATGTATGTGTGTATATGTGTATGTGTGTATTTGTGTGTGTGTGAGTGCATGATATGTGTATGTGTGTATTTGTGTGTGTGTATGTGTGTGTGTAAAGAGATTTAATATAAGGAATTGGTTTATACAATTTTGGAGACTAGTAAGTCCAAAATTTGTAGGGTCAGCTGGCAGGCTGGAGACCCAGGAGTACCAGCATTCCAGTTTGAGTCCAAAGGCTGTCTGCTGTTGGACCAGGAAGAGATGATGTTGTACATGAAATCTGGAAGCAGACTGCTGGAGAATTCTCTCTTGCTCCAGGGAGGCCAGTCTTATTGTTCTATTCAGGGCTTTAAGTGATTGGATGAGGCCCACTCACGTTCTAGAGAGCAATCTGCTTTACTCAAAAGCAGAGTACCACTTATTTAAATGTAAGTAGTATCCCTCACAGAAACACCCAGAATAATATCTGGGCATCCCATGGTCTAGCCAAGTTGACACATAAAATTAATCATCACAGGAGTGTTCTAAGTAGTTTGAATTCAAATATGTGGGATTCAAAAATAGGAGCTATTAAAAGAAAGAAAGGAGGGAGACTGGTCCAGTAGATATGGGGAGAAACTGACTGTAATATCTGCAGTGGCTCTTCTTTCTTTGGGAGGAACCTAAGTAGAAAATACAAGATACAAAAGGCAGAGTTCATTCAGGTTCAGTCTGAGCTGATGTCAACACACCAATGAGATCACTTACAATACCAGCCGAAAAATGACATCATTTCTTGGTGTACTTGTTTATTGTCTGTCTCCCCCACTGTGCATATTAAATTTTATTTGTATGAATATCGCAATTTCCTCAGTAATTGGCACACAGTAATTTGAAAACTACAGTATGATAATCAAACTAGGCATTGCTAGTTCCTTAACAACAGGACCCTGACCCTGGGGCAGCAGTCTATGTCCTGACTCCAGCCATCAGTTTCCAATATGCTTTTAGGCAGCTTAGCCCCCCCACCCCACTGGCCCTGTTACCAGCTCTTGATACTGGGGGCAGGCAGAGACTACATGCAACTTTGAGTGCAGGGGGAGAAGAAAGAGGCTTTTGAGAATGAATTCCTTGAGTTTTGACATTTTCTCTTGTATATTATATTTATCTGAGTACCTGCTTATCTGTCTACCCAGAATGAGGGCTTAGTTTTACTACACTATGTCTTCTATGTGCCTAGTAACTGAACATAAATAATGGTGAACCGATTCTGTGTGTGGGTGGTGATGTTGATGTTTGAATCCCTTTGGGGAGAAGTTCCTTGATGGATAGCTTCAGATTCAGCCTCCTTCCCCATGTGGGTTAGTGCTTGAGGATAGTTTTTGAAAGCATTTTCTACCTAGGGGCCACCCATGTTGCTCTTCTTAATTGATCAATTAGCTATGAAAAATAGTTGAGAACCTTTGTTGAAGATATTATAAAGGGGCTAAAGTCTCAATAAGTGCTCTTGACAAGGGTGAGGAGAACAATCCTTGCACTTCCATGGCTGCCCATCCTTCCTCTCCTACCCCACCTTAGGGTAGAAAAACAGGAGAATAGAGACGATGAGCAGCATGGACATTGCGTCCTAGCATCCTTGTGGCCAGCCCCTCCAGTCCTCCACCTTCCGCCTTCACTTCGGGGTCCTCGGGGATCACATATTCTCTCCACAACCATCACAAAGCTCTTTGTAACAGCCTCTACAGAGGTTGACTTCACCACTGGTGCAGCTGTTGTTGAGTTACCATTAGCATTTGTCAGTATTTCAGAATTTATTCATATTAGTATTGTTGGTATTTTTAAGTGTTGTTTTTGTGTGTGTGTGTGTTTTTTTTTTTACTTTTTAAAATTTTCTTTTTTGAAATAATTTTAGACTTACAGAGAACTGCAAATACAATACAATGCAACATATTCATATACCCCTCACAC
>NW_007772674.1:2733-4766 GCF_000696425.1 Galeopterus variegatus | reverse complement strand
GGTCCCATGTTCGAGGGGGCCGCGCGCCCTGGGTCTGGGGTCCCCGTGTCTGAGGGGGCCGCGCGCCGGGGGTCTCGGGGTGCCAGGGTAGAGGGGCCGGGGCTGCTGGGGTCTGGGAGCTCTTAGTCTGAGAGCGTCTGCCTGGGATCTGGGGGTCTCAGGGCCTGAGGGAGAAGTGGGGGATGGTCTGCGGGGCGGGGGCCTGAGCAGACAGGATTCGAGTTTGAGGGAGGATACGGGTCTGAGGGGAGCCCAGGAACGTGGGATTTGAGGAGAGGGGTCAAATGTGATGGGAGGGGCACCCCAAGCTGAAGGACCTCATTTGGGGGCCTGGAGAAACCAAGATCTGAGGGGCTGTGGGGCTAGGGATGAGATGCAGTAATGGAGAAGGGCTGAGGGTCAAGGCCAAGGATGGCCAGGGAAGAGGAGCATGCAGGAGGGTGCGGGAGGCCAGGGGTGGAAATGGGGCTGTGGGCTCTGTTCACAAGGTCACTGGGGCTGGGGGAACTGGGTCTGAGAATGAGGTTGGAATGAGGCTTGTCAGGGGACCCTGGGGACTGTCCCCCTGCGAGGAGGAGGCCAGGAGGAAGCTGAAGAAGCTTGTTGGGGAGGGGGCTTGGAGGCAGGATGGTCCTTTCCAATGCTTGAAATGGAGCCCGTGCCCAGGGGTGAGAGAGCATCTGAGGGAAGGGGGCTAGGCCAAGGGGACTTGGGGTTCTCCTTTTGAGAAAGCTGGGGTCCAGGTCTGAAGGGCCTCCTCAGCCTGGAAATTCTAGGTGTGCAGATGGGTGGAGTTCCAGGCCTAGTCAGGGATAGGCTAGTGTGGAGCAGGAACCCGGAGGCTACTGTTATCCCTGGGTCTTAGGGCAAAAGTCGCCCCAGGGCTGAGGGACTGAAGGAATTTGGGGTGCGGTGGTGGAAGGCCCAGGCAGCAGGCAGGGAGGGGAGGCAGTGCAGGGGTGAGGCTGAAGGGTGGGTTGGAACTGAAGCAGCACGGGAGGTGTCTGGGGCGCGTGGGACTCAGAGGACCAGGGGCGGGTCCTCGGTGAGGCAAGAGGAGAAGCAGGGCCTGGAAGGAAGGTGTGCCGCGCTGGTCCTCAGGTTGGCCGAGTTTGGGATGCTTCTGCAGGAGGGAGGGATGCTGGCCTGGATGCCTGCGGCCGAGCCCAGGGCCAAGGACTTTGAAAAAGTAGCTCAGAGAACTGAGTGAGGAAGCTGGGTGAGTGGGGCAGGGAAGATTCCAGAAGCCACCCAGGAGCTGGAGAAGTCGATGGGGAATGGATAACTGGGACCAGAGGACCCACTCTAACCTGATTTGCTTGTGCTTATTTTCTTGGGGGAGGCCAGAGTGATGAAACTTTACAGGCACTTCCCTCCTTTTCCCAGTTCTTTCCAGAGCAGTAGCTTTTCCCTTCCCCTGCCCCCCTTCTGCTGGCTCTCTGAGCCCCCAGAACATTTGCAAGCACCTGATTGGAAGTGAAGGGGCTGATAGCTTCCCGTGGGGAGGTGACTGACGGCTGCCGGAGCCCATGAGCCTGCAGGGAGAGGGTGGGACTTCCTGGATGCTCAGGGCCAGTCTTCTGGANGCCAGTCTTCTGGAGCCCACCCCCCACCCTCTGCATCCTTGGAGCTGCCAGCTGCACCTCTGGGAGACCGCCTGCTGACTGTCTCTTGGTGGAAGGGGTCCCATTGAAGGGTCCTGGGAGTTCATAGAAGGTGAGCTTGGCCCCGGGCCATATTGGCATTGCTCAGGTGAAGCACCTGCCTTGGGGCCAGGTCTCTTCCTGGGAGGAAAGAGATGACCCTGGTTTGGGGGACCAGCTTGCAATAGGCCATGCCCAGAAGAGTGCAGATTCCCATTTGCAAGATGCATTTTCCTGAGTTGAAGGATCCCCTACCCTCAGCATGCTTTTCTCCTAGTAACTTGGCTGTTTTCTTGGTGATTTCCTGGGTCAGTAGGTGAAGCTTCCCCTTTGCCCCAAGCCACCCCCTGACTGGCCTCTCATGGCAGATTGATGACATCACCGATGATG
>NW_007772674.1:0-1350 GCF_000696425.1 Galeopterus variegatus | reverse complement strand
TGGGCACTATGGGTATTTGGGGTTGGATCACTATGTGAGAGGCCGTCCTGGGCGCTGCAGGTGCTGAGCAACATCCCTGGCCTCCACGCACTCCATGCCAGAAGCACTCCCAATTACGACAACCACAGATGTCCCCAGACATGGCCAGGTAGGGGGGCAAAGGAGTGCAGAATCACTCCTGGCGAGAACCACTGCTGGGATTAGCCTGCATTTGTAACAGTGTTATTATAGCTCTTATGAAACCTTCTATTTTCTAAGGAAAAGAAAGTTTTTCTTTCAGTAACACTCTCCTCTCTTCCCATTACTGCCACGTTTGAGACTCAGGACAGGGCAGTAGTTTGTAGATGTGAGTTTTCTCAGTCAGGTAGGAAAAAATGCCAAGAATCAGAGACAACATTTTAGTTAAATCAGTGTCTGGAAATATTCAGGGAAAGGAAGGAATTTAGAAAGTAGAAGTCAAATTGCTAGAAGGCTGTGGAAGGATGGGAGAGGGGGCCTTGCTCTGGGTATTTTGGGGTGAGATAGGGATGGGGAAGGCGGGGCAGGGGCTTCTTCACTCTGCTTTTGAGGTTTATGGGGGAGTGGGGGGCAGGGATAGCCTGGGCTTAGAAGAGGTGGGTGTAAGGCTGGTGGGGGAGTCAAGGGAACTGACTGCAGCTGGGGAAAGCTCGGCTGTTAGGGAAGAAAAGAACATCTGGGGTGAGCCAAGGGGAGGAAAGCAGGAGCCGGCAAGGGTCAGGTCCCTCTTCTGGTGTTTGCGAGTGGAAGATAAGTCATTTTGGAGTGCCTGGTTCTGTTTGAGATCTTGGGGTCTTGAGATGGTCTGGGTACACTTCTCGTTCATCTCAGCTGGACTGGCTGGTGCTGGTGAGCACCTGCCCACGGGTCTGCAGAAGTTTCTGTGTGACACTTGCCTTGTGCCATGCTGGGGACCAGGAGCACGAGGTGAATCAGGGACAGTCCTTGCCTTTCGGGAGTTCATAGTCTAGAATTCAGGATTCACTCAACAGATGCCTCTTGAGTACTGAGGGTTTGGCAGCTCCTTCTCAAGGGGCTGGGCCCACAGATATTGCATGGGAGGTAAAGCCCAAGTCCTCCCTGAGGCCCATAATGCCCTGTCCCCTTCCTGCCCTCACACATGCCTTCCAGGGAAGGGCAGCCATACCCTTGAACCCACCAGCCTGTGATGCTCCTGTAGATCGTGCAGGACCTTCTGGAGCTGCAATGGAACCACAGGAGTCACACTGGGAAGTGGGCCCTGGGAGCAGGTAAAGGTCAGTGTTTGAAGGCTGCATGCTTACCCCCGGCTGCGTGACCCCAGGGAAGTTACTCTACCTCTCTGGTCCCCCC
>NW_007772673.1:2904-4766 GCF_000696425.1 Galeopterus variegatus | reverse complement strand
TTGTCACTACAAAGCAAGTGTGATGAAGTCTGCCTTTTCAGACTAAAATCAAAGCTCTGGACAGCCAGCTCAGGATTGCTGAAACAAGCGTCCCTTAATCAGCCGGTCTATATGTAGATTTAGACAGCTCCAGGAGGTTTCAAGCCTATCAGGCCCAATCTGATTATTCCAATCAAGTGTTTTAATTAAGCACACTTATTGCCAGGATCACAAGAACGAGGCCTGCTCTTAAGAAGTAATGGGCAGCAATTTTTTTTTTTTTTGTAATTCTTCTTTACAGTTAGAATGTTTGGCTTTGTGGGGGTGTATTTAACATTTTTCTAAAGCAGGCCATGGGAAGAGTCCCCTATGAAGTGCACTCCACTGAGCTGGCAGTCTGGTCAGTAGACAAAAAAATAAATAAATAAAATAAAGATATTAACAACTGGGTTGCAGGTGAATCAATCCCCGAACAACTGCATCCATTTGCATCCTTCACGTTAAACATAAAAGCAACACTGGCTAGCCTAGGATTTGAAAAAAATATATAAACACACACACACATTGGGTTGGTTTTTATTGGAATGCCTAGATGCAATCTTTAGTCATCAAGTTATGGAAAATTCAGGTCACATATAAAGTTAAGAAGGCAAATGAAAAGAACAATACAAATCAGACAAAATTTACATCTCAAAATATCATGAAAGCATTTTGACTGGCTTTGCCTAAAATACTTTGAATATCAATTTCTTTTTTGTAAGCTAATTCTTTTCATTATACAGTCCCCCACCGCCCACCCCCAACTCTTAGAAAAAGGTTGTTCGTTTACATATTCCCCAAGGTCACTATTTCTTGTAAAAAGCATGTCCAGATCACAAGTCTTTTTAGAAAGAAATAGGCTCATTATACCTACTAACAAGACACTAATTGGGTTGATTTGACGTCATCTAAATAAGCACCAGGAGATACTCCAAACTGGTTATTTATGGTGCCAGTGTAAAGACCAGTCCATGTCGAGAAGAGGTTAAGACTATGATTTCACTTCTGTCATGTGGTACACTCTTTTCATGGTCAATACATCAGAAACATTTCTGAGAATTTAGACTCAGAGCCTATTTCACCCAAAAGTACNCCTCTGCACTCCAGCAAGCGAGCTGCTGTGAGCACTGCCCAGGGGGTTTTGCCACAGACAGGACATGATGTGGACCAGTGCCTCCAGGCTTCCTCTTTTGGATCCCTCCGTTCCCAAAGCACCTCAGATTTCCTGTTCAGTAGGCAAGAAAAACAGCTGCATTCGGGAGTAGTCCAGGACAAAACGAGAAAGAAAAGATGGTGAGCAGAGATGGGTGGGCACGGGTAGGGAGTTCAGCCAAGACAGAATCCTCTCCTCGTCTTTTAAAGGGTTTGAGGACTGGTCTTAATTAGAGGTGCTTTTATTCAGGCGTTGCACTTAAGTTCCGGTCCAGCAGTCAGAACCCATGCAACTGGTAGGCGATGTGTGCTGAACCTAACTAGAGGAATGCAGATTTCATGGCTTGGGGCAGCAGCACATCCCTTACCCAGAAAACAGAATTTTTATTTCAGTTTTTATCCCATACCCATACATATAATTTTTATCTACACTGTTGTTTTTCTTTGTATTTCTTTAGACATGACTTGTAAGGAAAGCAGTGTAGAGAGTAAAAGTAGTAATTCACCTGGGTTTTTCTGGATTTCCTGTTTTGAGCATGTTCAACTCTATTTTGAGGAGAAGAAAAATAGATGAGTTTGCCAAGTGGAGTGACCTGATTCTTGTTGGATCAACATGTTATCAAGTTGAGGTTGTCACTACAAAGCAAGTGTGATGAAGTCTGCCTTTTCAGACTAAAATCAAAGCTCTGGAC
>NW_007772673.1:0-1463 GCF_000696425.1 Galeopterus variegatus | reverse complement strand
ACAAGACACTAATTGGGTTGATTTGACGTCATCTAAATAAGCACCAGGAGATACTCCAAACCGGTTATTTATGGTGCCAGTGTAAAGACCAGTCCATGTCGAGAAGAGGTTAAGACTATGATTTCACTTCTGTCATGTGGTACACTCTTTTCATAGTCAATACATCAGAAACATTTCTGAGAATTTAGACTCAGAGCCTATTTCACCCAAAAGTACTTACAGCATGCTAAATACAGTCCTGCAGAAGTTCCATTGAACAAAACTGCAAATACCTAAGTTAACAGTTAAAAAATAAAATGTAAAACAGAGCCATGTTTATGTGGTTTGAAATCTCATAGTTTTCTAAATTTGGGCTTCATAATACTTGCCAAAGGATTTCCAGGATAAAAAATATTAATGCTAATCTGTGCTTTCATTCTAATAAAATATCAGCATTCATTAGAAGATTAATTACCTTGGTATGCTCTACCAAATACACAAAGACAGTAATAGCACTGATATTGTAAATTCAGTAGCTATTTCGAAACTTTCCCAGCCAATCTGTTTAATAAACACGCCTACTGTGCAATTTAGAGTATGTGATACATACAAAGCAGTTAGAAAATTATTTTCAATACATCACTTGAACCTTTATATTTACGACATGTTCACTTGCTATGTTTTATCACCATTATACATAGAGGAAAACAGTGTGTACTATAGCTCAATGAACTGAGAAATATTTTCTAAAAATATTTTTGTGGCTGAATTTAGTGCGCAGGGAAGATTCGTCAGAGAGGCCGAGCGACACAGAAGTGCAGAGGGCCGCTGTGCTCGCTCCCGCACAGGAGCAGGGGGACACGGCTGTCAGTTCACTTCCAGCTGGTCCTGCCACCCCCGGCTTCCCCGAGACAGAGCAGAGGCTGCCATGCAAACCAGCTCCCGGGATGGTTGGGTCATGTGGGCTTATAGGAGCTTGGGTCTCCATTTTTGTCCCTCTTGGTGACCAAGGGTCCAAACCCAAGACTTAGCAGAGTGACCCTAACCAGTCCCATTTGGCTCACTCACCACCCTCGGTTTCTGCTGTCTTTCCTAGGTCTTAAGACACATGTTTACGGTCACAACATCAGATCCTTTCCTCCTCACAAATGTTTCCCGAGCATCTGATGTGTTCTCTGTCCTCCATCACGAAATGGAACTTCAAGGAACAGTAACAGTAAAAACCCTGTGGTTAATGATATCAACTCCCCAGTGACTTCTAGGGCTGAGGGAGGGCCAGAGAACCCCTTCTCCCCTGGTTTTTCCTGTCTTCTGTTACATTCCACCAGCCTTAGGTTTCTGCTGTGCCTCTTAGTTGACAGTGGTTGAGGACACTGGCTTGATGAAAAAGATTAGGGAGAGAAAGGGGCAGTTCTCTAACCGGCCACCACTTAGGACTGCACTGCCCTATCCATCTAGTGACAGAAAGTTGCACTTTTTTTTTT
>NW_007772672.1:2598-4766 GCF_000696425.1 Galeopterus variegatus | reverse complement strand
CTGCTAACAAGTTACCATAAACCTTAGTCGCTCAAAACAACATGAATGTATACTTCATAGTTTCTGTGGGTTGGGACTCCAGGTATGAGTTAGCTGGAGCCTCTGCTGAGGGTCTCAGAGTTGGAGTTGAAAGTGTCAACCAGACTGTGATCTCATCTGAGGCTTGCGGTCCTCTTTCAAACTCAAAGTTGTTGGTGGGATTCATTTCCTTGTGGTTGTATGACTGAGGTCCCTGTTCCTGTATCTATCTGCTGAGGACCATTCTCAGTTCCTGAGGCTGCCCTCAGATTCTTGCCATATGGGTGCATCTTCTCACAACCTGGCTGTGTACTTTCCTCTGAATCAGCAGGAGAAGAGCTCTTTGATATTTCTCCTTAATGTAATGGGCTCATTTGATTACATCAAGATCACCCAAGTTGATCTTGATTCACTCAGAATCAACTGATAAATAAGGTAATCGTGGGATTGGTACATCATATTCACTGGTCCTGTTGACACTCAAGGGGAGAAGATTATAGAGGGTACACCAAGAGGCAGCTATTTGGAGGCTGTGTTAGAATTCTACCTACCATAGTTTTCACAAAGCATTTTTCAGATTGTATATCTCAGTATTTACAGGAATGATTTAAATATCTCAGAAGACCTGATATTTCAAATACATTTTTTACTAGATAATATATTACAGTTACCTATAAATTATGACTTTACTTAAAGTTTGAGATTATTATAAAAATTATAATGACATCTGAATATATATATATATATATATACACACACACAGAAATATAATTGACTGACATATAGCACCTGATAGGTTCTGGACACAACCAGTGCCATTTTACACACACTCAGCACAAAATGGCCCCCCACCTTTCCTTTATGAGAAACCTCGTGGTTCTGAGAAATAGCAACTCCTCCACACCAGCACCAAACCCCTCCCTGATTACGTCAGCCTTCCCTACAGTCTATCTAAGCTCTCCCACCCCCACACCTGGTGCTGGCCTCCATTTCGAGTTCAGCCTGGCAGATTCTTTCCTTTAATAAAGCTTGATCGGTACCCGGCATTTTGGCTCACTTTCTTTTATTTTGGTGCTGAAACCCAGGAAGGATTCTGGCTGACGTTCTTAGATGATCCCCACCTGGGTTGATTGGCCCTTGGCCACCCTTCCGGGAGCTGCAGAACTAGATACCCCCAGGACTCTCTCCTTTTGCTGTTTCAGACCAACACATCCAACATCAGCCTCAATTCAGGGTGAGTCAATGGGTCAGTCCTACCTCCATAGGTTCCCCTGACTCTCTCTCTCCTCTTGCTCCCAAAGCCCAGGTGCCTGGCTGAGGGAACCCCTCTCATGCCCCCCAGCTATTGGAGGATGCTCCTCTAGCTGGTCAGTGGCTCCCCCCTCAAAAAGAAGGGGTGCACCAAAGAGGACGCTCCTTGGTGTTACCCTTCTTCTACTGGGACTGATCACCCCCTTTCTCACCCTCAAAATGGGATCCTCACAATCCAAACCTCCGCACTCTATGCCCTTGGGCTGTCTCCTGGCCAACCTCTTGGCCTCCAGGTAGATATTAAACCCAAATGCCTTGTTTTACCATCAGGTTTGGACTAAGTACAAACTAGACAATGGATCCCAGTGGCCACAAGATGGCACTCTTGATTTAGATACTCTCAGAGATTTACACAGCTTTTGTCACTGAAATGGCAAAGTCAGAGAGATTCCTTATGTTCAAGCCTTCTTCTGTCTCTGATCACATCCTTCTCTCTGTCACAACTGTCCTGCATCTCAAATTCTCCTGGCTCATGCCTGACCTCCCCTTCCAGACTCAGATCAATCTTCTGATCCATCAGATCACTCTGCTCCCTGACCACCTCCTTACATTCCAGATCCTTCACCAGCCCCTTCACCTTTTCCTTCTCTTCCCCCTACCTGGCCTCGAGATGCTCATCCTCAGCCACCTAACCCATCTCCCTCTCCCCCTTCATCAGGTAACAACCCCACTTCAGCTCCAGCTCCTTTATATCCCCTCTGTGAAGTGGCTGGGATGTACGGAATTGTCCGGGTCCATATCCCCTTTTCTCTTTCTGATCTCTCACAAGTCAAAAAATGACTAGGATCTTTCCAGTCTGACCTGGACACATATCTTAAGGAATTCAGATATCTCACTCA
>NW_007772672.1:0-1448 GCF_000696425.1 Galeopterus variegatus | reverse complement strand
TTGCCGGTCACGAAAAAAGACAAAAAGGAAAAAAGAAAAAACTAAAAACACTTGAGGATGGTCCAAATACAAGCCAGCAAGACCTCAACACAGCTTTCAAGGTTTTTAACAATAGGGAGGAGGAGGAGAAGAAGGATTGTTACAAAAGAGATCAGGCCAAATACCAACTCCTGGCTAATGCCATCTGTAGCTCACATACTCCAAAGCTGGCTGCCTCTAGAGACAATCCACCCAGGAACTGCTTCAAATGCAGTCAACCAGGTCATTGGGCATGGGCCTGTTCTAAGTCCAGGCCCCCACCTGGGCCCTGCTGTCCTCACTACAAACAGCTAGGTCACTAGGGGATTGACCATTCCACTCACCAGAGAGGGAGTGGCCCATTCCCCAACCCACAGCCTTTGGCTTCACAGCCATCCCTACCAGAGCTTCTCAGCTTTGCCCAGGAGGAGGACAGATGATGCCCAGGGTCTGAGGCCCCCACAGAGATCACCACACGTGAGCCCAGGGTAACTCTCCTCACAGCAGGCAAGCTGATCTCTTTTGTCATCAATACAGGGGCCACTTACTGAATATGCAGGACAAACAACTCCATCCTCTATCACAATATTAGGGATCACAGGATCAGAATACTGCCCACAGATCACTCAACCCCTTTCCTGCACCCTACATCACACCCAATTCACACACAATTTTTAAATAATGCCTCAATGCCCAATCCACCTTACTGGGATGGGACATTCTTTTCAAATTCAAAGCTACTCTTACCCTAAACACTTTAACTCCAGCTGTGGTACTCCTGTTATAGGCCACCCCAGACCTGGCCCCTGAGGCTTCCACCTTCCCCTTCCCCTTGGACAAGGTTAATCCCATNAATTCAGATATCTCACTCAGTCTTATGATCTCACCTGGCATGATATTTTTATGATTCTCACCACTAATTTGTCCCCCGAGGACAGGGAGCAGGCCTGGATAAGGGCCCAACAACAGGCAGACAAGGTACATGCTCAAAATAAGAGGCAGCCTGTGGGAGCCATTGCTGTACCTCACATGGACCCAAATTGGGACTACCATGTTGGCCACAGGGATCAGGATCTCTGGGATGACATGATCACACACTTGATTTATGACTTCCAAAAGGCTACTCATAAGTAGTTCAATTTTGACAAGCTTAAAGAAATCACACAGAGATCCACCAAAAAATCCCAGTGAGTTCCTAACCCACCTCTTTGAGGCCCTACATAAATACACATGTATAGATCCAAACTCCCCTGCAGGCAGGGCCATCTTACACTCTCATTACCCAATCTACCCCTGACATTCAAAAAAAGAAAAAACTAGGGGCCAGCCCGGTGGTGCACTGCTACAGTGCGCCACTTGGGAGCGCGGTGGCACTCCCGCCGAGAGTTCGGATCCCACATACAGACCGGCCGCTCACTGGCTGAGCGAGG
>NW_007772671.1:0-4767 GCF_000696425.1 Galeopterus variegatus | reverse complement strand
ACACAATAACTAACTACATTGTATATTGACAAAATAAAAATAAAAATAAAAATAAATAAAATAAAAATAAAAAATAAATAAAAAAATAAAAACTTCCCCACTGATGTTTTTTTCTCAAGGGGAAATTATTTGCCTTTCATGAGGGCAGTGCTATTGTTGAGGAAGGTCTTGGGAGGCAGATGGATTGTATAGGAGGGGCTGAACTGGAAATCTTTTTACTTTGATGCCACGTCTTTGACTGCACCAGAGGGGCTGTGCAGGCCTCCTTTTATCTGTGAAAGTGATTTCTCCCGCTATGGGAGAAGGCAACAATTAGGTTAAGTGCAGTGTAGATTCAGGAGAAGCTGTTGGTTCTTCCAAGATTGGGTATGAATAAGAATGCAAGAAGGAGGGGAGGGGGAAGTGCCATTTTTACACACATCAGGTAGAAAAATGCATCCAAGACATTCACGGACTTCTGAGACGGGTCACACAGTAACTGGCCACAGGTCTTCATATTCCTCTGGGAATTTGAGGTCCAGGCTTTTCCATTGTCGGATGTTCTGGGATTTGGATAGAGAGGAGAGGAGGGGACCTTCAGGAAGAGGAGCTGCAACCCTGGGAACCTTGGGTGCATTTTATCCTCAGGGCCGTGTCCCTAGGATTGCTGCAGGAAGCGGGGAGTTCTTCTCTGGGACATTTGCATGGCTTCCAGGACTCTGGGCCCTGCAGTTACAAGGGGCTGCAAGTGATGAGTCCTCAGGCTGATTCTCACAGGAGGACAAAACTTGGGCAGCCAAGTTGAAGGTAAATGCTTGAGGGTCCCTCAAAGAAAGAGGACAACTAGAGTTTCTCCAACTCACTTTGTGGAAACCAAGACCAGGGTCCCTGCACAGCTTCAAAATGGCTTGCCTTGAGTCAGAGAGCCAGGGAATGCAACTTGCCTTGGGCCAAACAGTGGTACTTTGACATGCCAAAGCAAACACTTCAGTCTGTAAGGAAATTTAAATGAGGCTTATAGTTAGATTTGCAAACCGGGGAGACTACCTCTCAGGATGAGAAGTAAGTCTGCCCAAGAAGCAGAAAAGTCGAGAAGGTTTCACAGTCTAAGTTCAGGAAGGTCTAAGCAGTAAACAAATTTTAAAAATTCTAAGCGTTGCATGAAGACAGAATGGATAAGTGAGCGTGACGTATTGACCAAATGGTTTCTCAGACCTTTCTAATCTTTATGGCTGCTCTTTTCTAGGCTATTCAATTCATAAGTAGTTCCCATATGTCTAACAGGTTGACGCATCCTGTCTTCCCAGGATTTGCCCAAACGATGTTCCCTGTGCTTATCTACACAAGAGTCTGTCTGTGAAGCAGTTACATTCTAATGAAGGGGCAGCTCCTTGGGCTAGAAGAGATCTTGTCAATTAAGTTTTTAAAAAATGAAGTCATCATGGTTCTCTTCTTTCATTCTCCTTTCCTTTTCTTTCTCTTTTCTTCTTCATCAGCACGTCTTCGTCTCCTAGTAGATATATAGGTTTATACAAACAGATATGAAGTAAAGGGTAGTCTGTGTTGAAAGAAGAACTTTAAATGAAATAAACTTAAGGGAGCTTTCTTGAGCAAAGTAAGTAATTCATGAGTTGGGCAGTGTTCATAATCAGAAGAGGTTCGGGGAGCTCCACTTCAGCAGTGCGGGCAGTGAGCTTTTACAGGCTGATGTAGAAGTAAGACAGAGAAAATATATTTGATTGGTCAGAGTGGAAAGACCCTAGTTAGAGGTTAGTTGGCAGTTTCTGACTGGTAAGGTGTCTAGTGTCATTTTACTATTGACATTGGGCATTGCTTTGCTTCCGTAGGAACTTACAGCACTGGAGCTAACCCAGCCCAATGGCCTCCTAATGAAAATATTTTTTGATAGCTGTTGCTTGAATTCCTGAAATGATGATTGTTTAAATAAGTGATAGATTTAAACATCACATTTAATATTGTCATTCAATCTTTTTTTCTTTTCAGCAGAGAACACTGAAGTCTCACAACAGAAACTTAGCTGACCCTTGTGTAAGTACTGAACTCCAACGATAGCCCCGGAACAGTCCAGGCCTTTCCCTGGCTACGTGTTCGGTGGCATCACTGCTTCTGCCTGGCACATGCTCACTCTCAGTCGGAGAACGCTGCTGTGTGTGATGAGCAAAGACTCCAGACACATCGCCCAAGCCAGGTGGATGGGTCTGTGCTATGCCTCAGTGTGCACACATCCTTTCTGTCTGCTTCAGTGGAAACCTTCCCATCTCCTCATTTCTCCTAAAAGTGAGCATGGGAGGAGGAGCTCTAGACTCCTGGGGTCTCTAGAGAGAGACCTGGAGGTGGTAATGGACAGGGAGGGCTTGCTGAGCAGGGGTAAGGAGCAAATTTGAGAGGACAACAGTATTTTAAAGAAGTCAGTGGGAATGGGAAGGAAAACCTCAGACATCCACTCCAGGCACAGGCAGAGCTCAAGACGGTCTTCGGCATCAGCAGAAGGAAAAGGCCAGGCCAAGCTGGTGAGTTCAAGATGTGGACTCTGCAGAGAAATGCACACAGGGCAAGTGGGTCCTTAACAGAGCCCCTGTGGCCAGTGTCGAGGGAGCCAACAGGGTGCTGAGCTGGTTAGCACTGAAACTGTCACCACTTAGCAAATCAAAGGTATTTTTCCTCAAACTGCTTGGCAGGTGCAAGCCATTCCGATCCCACAGGCCACATTCATTCTCCGCTTGCAACATGGATGCTTGCTTTGCAGTCTGCCAGAATCACGGGTGACTCCCCCTCTCTAAGCTAAATCATACTATGCTTCTTTTCTATTGTCATGAAATCATACTATGCTTCTTTTCTTTTGTCATGAGGTGGACATTTTAGGCAGGGTCAGCTTTTTGCACAGCGTTGGGGGGAGCATTCACACAGAATATCATGCAGAAATACTAACACATGATACCCAATAGCAAAGAATAAATAGTGTTATACACAGTACCTCCGAAGCTATTTCCCAACAAAATTTAGATCTTATCCACATCGGTTTGAACCTTCAGCCAATTGAGAGAGTCTTCAATAGTCAAAGCAACCCTGGAGTCCAGTGTTTGTGTGGCTTGTTTGAAATGACCCGAGATTCAGAGGGGTAGGTCACGCAGCCCACAGCCCAGAGTCTGGGGAGGAGAGAGAAACTGTTCTGGCACAGGCACTCACCCCTGTCAATAATCTTTCCTGAGACAGATATTAAGGCCAATAACAACACTGACTTATAGTATCTCCATACCTTAATAACCAAACTGCTCCGGCAAAATCTCCACTTCAGCTGCACACTGGAACCACCTGAAGAACTTTGAAAAATATTATTACCTAGATCCAACCCCTAGAGGAAATTCGATTTAATCATTCTGGACTATGACTTGAATATTAGGATTTTTTGAAAGTCCCTAGGTGATTCTGATGCGCAGAATTACCGATTCTATGACTTAAATCAGAATACAATGCCTTTGCCCCAATCCAAGCCAAGTGATTCAGAATCCCTGGCGTCAGGACCAGGGCATTAGTATTTTATGTACTTTCCCCAGATGACTCTGACGTGCAGCTGGGCTAAGAACCAAAGGACAGAGAACGAAGTCCCTTGTTACAAGACTGGGGATGCAGGACTCTTAAACATCTGTTACATTTGTTATTTCCCTGTTCTTCTGGGGAGAGGAGTCATCACTTTCTTGAGAACGATGGTGATAATCCATAAGCATCTGCACTGGTGACAGGAAAGTGGCTCCGTGGCTCCATGACACAGCAGGCTCAGTCACCAAGTGGGGATGTGCATGAGATGGTCACAGGAAGGCGGGAGTTTCTCCAACAGCCCTGGGGTAGACAGGATGTTTGTCTATGGGAGTAGAGGTACCACCCAGTCGATGTCACACTGTCTCCACTCTGTCACAGAAGGTGGAACCAGGAGAGCAGGGCAGGGGACAGCCCCTGCACACACCACTCAGTATCTCCTGATTCACACGTCATCACCGATTATCAGGGAAAACAAACAAGCAATGTGGTTTCCTGTTTTAGTCACCCGTCTTCACCCCCTTGGCTTTGGAGATGGTCCAACACAGCACATCTGACACTGGACGGATGAGACTGACAGCGGCTTATTAGTCACATAGACTCAGAGCCCGGGGCAGGGGGCTGCACACACTCGGGGCCACGTGGGGGCTGTGCTGGAAACAGGGGAAGGGCCCGCGGCTGTGGAGGGCAGGATCTCGGTTCCCGCGGGAGGTTATGATTGGGTTTGAATGATCCCATAGCTGGAGGAAAAAAATGGCTATTCCAGGACAAGCAGGAGTTACACATGGTCCCCTTGATAAGAAGCGCCTTTAGCCAGGAGACTTATCCCAGGAGCAGTGGGGAGAAGTTGGGGACAGGCCGTTCTAGGTCCTCCCAATTTAACCAGATGTCCAGGCAGCACATAGTACTGTCCTCTCATTTCAGTCCGCATGCTGCCAAGGGCTCGGTCACAGACCAGACTTTGTCACGAATACACACGTATTTGCACAGCATATGGTGTAGATGTGTTGGTATCGTTATATTTAATCTACGAATTCTGTGGGTTTTAATGAATAGAAGTTACTTCACAACACTTGAATGCAAATGATGCTAAATTTTAACTTCTCTTAATGAAATTAACTTTGGCTAAAGCCCCCGCATGTAGAACTATGACAATCTAGCATCATTGATCTGGGAAGTCTCCACCCTCTTTTTTTTTTTTTTTTTTTTTTTTTTTTTTTTTTTTTTTTTTTT